>NC_092046.1:77449339-77706729 GCF_003086295.3 Arachis hypogaea | reverse complement strand
GCAAGCTCCTCCGGTTTTTTTCACTTTTTCCGTTTTTTTTTTCCAGTTTTTTTTTGTTTTTTTTCCTTTTTTTTTTTTACATTCTGCTGACCCTCGTTCTTTAAATGACGCTATCCGAGGAGGACACCTAAAGCGAGCCGTAATGGCCTCATCTTTGCAAGCTCCTCCGTTTTTTTCACAGTTTTTTCCAAATTTTTTTCCGGTTTTTTTTTTTTTTTACATTCTGCTGACCCTCGTTCTTTAAATGATGCTATCCCGGAGGACACCTAAAGGCGAGCCGTAATGGCCTCATTTTGGCAAGCTCCTCGGTTTTTTTCACAGTTTTTTCCGAATTTTTTTCCGGTTTGTTTTTTTTTTTTTTTACGTTCTGCTGACCCTCATTCTTTAAATGACGCTATCCGAGGAGGACCTAAAGGCGAGCCGTAATGGCCTCATTTTTGGCAAGCTCCTCCGGTTTTTTTTCACAGTTTTTTTCCCGAATTTTTTTTCCGGTTTTTTTTCCTTTTTTTTTTACGTTTGCTGACCCTCGTTCTTTAAATGACGCTATCCCGAGGAGGAAACGTAAAAGCGAGCCGTAATGGCCTCATTTTGGAAGCTCCTCCGGTTTTTTTTCACAGTTTTTTCCCGGATTTTTTTCCGTTTTTTTTTTTTTTTTTTTTTTTTTTACGTTCTGCTGACCCTCGTTCTTTAAATGACGCTATCCCGAGGAGGAACTAAAGGCGAGCCGTAATGGCCTCATTTTTGGCAAGCTCCTCCGGTTTTTTTTCACAGTTTTTTCCGGATTTTTTTTTCCGGTTTTTTCCTTTTTTTTTTTTACGTTCTGCTGACCCTCTTTTAAATGACGCTATCCCGAGGAGGACACTTAAAGGCGAGCCGTAATGGCCTCATTTTTGGCAAGCTCCTCCGGTTTTTTTTCACAGTTTTTTTCCGGATTTTTTTTCCGGTTTTTTCCTTTTTTTATACGTTGTGCTGACCCTCGTTCTTTAACCATAGGGGAAAAAAAAGCGAGCCGTAATGTCCTCATCTTTGGAAGCTTCTCCGGTTTTTTTTTTCACATTTTTTTCCCCGGATTTTTTTTTCCGGTTTTTTTTTTCCTTTTTTTTTTTTTTTTTTTTTACGTTCTGCTGACTCTCGTTCTTTAAAAGACGCTATCCCAAGGAGGACACCTAAGGCGAGCCGTAAAGCCTCATCTTTGGCAAAGCTCCTCCGGTTTTTTTCACATTTTTTTCCCCGAATTTTTTTCCTGTTTTTTTTTTCTTTTTTTTTTCTGCTGACCCTCGTCTTTAAATGACTCTATCCCGAGAGGACACTAAAGCGAGCCGTAATGGTCTCATCTTTGGCAAGCTCCTCCAGTTTTTTTTTTTACAGTTTTTTTTCCCCGATTTTTTTTCGTTTTTTATTTTTTTCGATTTTCCAGTTTTCTTTTTTTTTTTTTTACCATTCTGCTGCCCCCCGTTCTTAAATGACGCTATCCCGAGGAGGACACCTAAAGGCGAGCCGTAATGGCCTCATCTTTGGCAAGCTCCTCCGATTTTTTTCACAGTTTTTTCCGGTTTGGTTTTTTTCAAGTTTTTCCGGTTTTTTTTTTTAACGTTGTGCTGACCCTCGTTCTTTAAATGAACGCTATCCCGAGGAGGACAACTAAAGGCGAGCCGTAATGGCCTCATTCTTTAAATGACGCTATTCCGAGGTAAGGCCTCATCTTTGGAACTCCTCCGGTTTTTTTTCACAGTTTTTTTCCCGAATTTTTTTTCCGGTTTTTTTCCATTTTTTTTTACGTTCTGCTGACCCTCATTCTTTAAATGACGCTATCCCGAGGAGGACACCTAAAGGCCAGCCATAATGGCCTCATCTTTGGCAAGCTCCTTCGGTTTTTTTTTCATAGTTTTCTCCCCAATTTTTTTCCTTTTTTTTCCCAGTTTTTTTTTTTCTTTTTTTTTTCTGCTGGACCCTCGTTGTTTAAATGTTGCTATCCCGAGGAGGACACCTAAAGTCGAGCCGTAAATGGCCTCATCTTTGACAAGCTCCTTCCAGTTTTTTTCCATTTTTTTCCATTTTTTTCCTTTTACATTCTGCTGACCCTCGTTCTTTAAATGATGCTATCCGAGGAGGACACCTAAGGCGAGCCGTAATGGCCTCATCTTTGCAAGCTCTCCATTTTTTTCACAGTTTTTTTCCAGTTTTTTTTTTTCCGTTTTTTTCTAGTTTTTTTTTTTCTTTTTTTTATTTTTTTTTTGTTTCTGACCCTCGTTCTTTAAATGACGCTATCTCGAGGAGGAAACCTAAAGGCGAGCCGTAATGGCCTCTTCTTTGGCAAGTCCTCCAGTTTTTTTCACAGTTTTTTCGAGATTTTTTTCGGTTTTTTCCTTTTTTTTTTTACATTGTGCTGACCTCGTTCTTTAAATGACGCTATCCCAGGAGACACCTAAAAGCAAGCCGTAATGGCCTCATCTTTGGCAGCTCCTCCGATTTTTTTCACAGTTTTTTTTCCGGATTTTTTTCCGGTTTTTTTCAGTTTTTTCGTTTTTTTTTTTTACGTTCTGCTGACCCTCATTCTTTAAAATGACGCTATCTCGAGGAGGAACTAAAGGCGAGCCGTAATGGCCTCATTTTTGGCAAGCTCCTCCGGTTTTTTTTCACAGTTTTTTTCCCGAATTTTTTTTCCGGTTTTTTTCCGTTTTTCATTTTTTTTTACGTTCTGCTGACCCTCGTTCTTTAAATGACGCTATCTCGAGGAGGACACCTAAAGGCGAGCCGTAATGGCCTCATTTTTGGCAAGCTCCTCCGGTTTTTTTTCACAGTTTTTTTCCTCGGATTTTTTTCTGTTGTTTTTTTCCGATTTTTTCCTTTTTTTTTTTACGTTGTGCTGACCCTCGTTCTTTAAATGACGTTATCCCCGGGAGGAAACGTAAAGGCGAGCCGTAATGGCCTCATCTTTGGGAAGCTCCTCCGGTTTTTTTTTCACAGTTTTTTCCCGGATTTTTTTCCGGTTTTTTTCCCTTTTTTTTTTTTTACGTTCTGCTGACCCTCATTCTTTAAATGACGTTATCTCCGAGGAGGACATAAAGCGACCGTAATGGCCTCATTTTGGCAAGCTCCTCCGTTTTTTTTCACAGTTTTTTTCCTGATTTTTTTCGGTTTTTTCCGTTTTTTTTTTTTTTTTTTTACGTTTGCTGACCTCGTTCTTTAAATGACGCTATCCGAGGAGGACATAAAAGCGAGCCGTAATGCCTCATCTTTGGAAGCTCTCCGGTTTTTTTTCACAGTTTTTTTCCCGATTTTTTTCCGGTTTTTTTCCTTTTTTTTTTTTTTTTTTTGCTGACCTCGTTCTTTAAAGACGCTATCCCAGGAGGACACCTAAAGGCGAGCCGTAATGGCCTCATTTTGGCAGCTCCTCCGGTTTTTTTCACAGTTTTTTTCCCGAATTTTTTTTCCTTTTTTTTTCTTTTTTTTTTCTGCTGACCCTCGTTCTTTAAATGACTGCTATCCCGAGGAGGACACCTAAAGGCGAGCCGTAATGGCTCATCTTTGGCAAGCTCCTCCGTTTTTTTTTTACAGTTTTTTCCCGAATTTTTTTCCGTTTTTTTTTTTTTCGTTTTTTTTTTTTTTTTTTTACTTTGCTGACCCCCGTTCTTTAAATGCGCTATCCCGAGGAGGACACCTAAAGGCGAGCCGTAATGGCCTCATCTTTGGCAAGCTCCTCCGTTTTTTTCATAGTTTTTTTCCGGTTTTTTTTTTTTCGTTTTTTCTTTTTTTTTTTACGTTGTGCTGACCTCGTTCTTTAATGACGCTATCCCGAGGAGGAAACGTAAAGCAGCCGTAATGGCCTCATCTTTGGGAAGCTCCTCCGGTTTTTTTCACATTTTTTCCCGGATTTTTTTTCCGGTTATTTTTTTCCGTTTTTTTTTTTTATTTTTTTTTACGTTCTGCTGACCGTCATTCTTTAAATGACGCTATCCCGAGGAGGACACTTAAAGGCGAGCCGTAATGGCCTCATTTTTGGCAAGCTCCTCCGGTTTT
Source organism: Arachis hypogaea (assembly GCF_003086295.3). Lineage (NCBI taxonomy): Eukaryota > Viridiplantae > Streptophyta > Magnoliopsida > Fabales > Fabaceae > Arachis > Arachis hypogaea. Next base: position 77,702,709 of record NC_092046.1, on the reverse strand, counting down.
TTCACAGTTTTTTTCCCGAATTTTTTTTCGGTTAGTTTTGTTTTCCATTTTTTTTTTTTTTTACGTTCTGCTGACCGTCATTCTTTAAATGACGCTATCCCGAGGAGGACACTTAAAGGCGAGCCGTAATGGCCTCATTTTTGGCAAGCTTTCCGGTTTTTTTCACAGTTTTTTTCCCGGATTTTTTTTCCGGTTTGTTTTTTTCATTTTTTCCTTTTTTTTTTTTACGTTTGCTGTCCCTCGTTCTTTAAATGACGTTATCCCGAGGAGGAAACGTAAAAGCGAGCCGTAATGGCCTCATCTTTGGGAAGCTCCTCCGGTTTTTTTTCACAGTTTTTTCCCGAATTTTTTCCGTTTTTTCCCTTTTTTTTTTTTTTTTTTTACGTTCTGCTGACCCTCATTCTTTAAATGACGCTATCTCGAGGAGGACACTAAAGGCGAGCCATAATGGCCTCATTTTTGGCAAGCTCCTCCGGTTTTTTTTCACAGTTTTTTTCCCGAATTTTTTTCCTTTTTTTCCAGTTTTTTTTCTTTTTTTTTTCTGCTGACCCTCGTTCTTTAAATGACGCTATCCCGAGGAGGACACTTAAAGGGAGCCGTATGGCCTCATTTTGGCAAGCTCCTCCGTTTTTTTCAAGTTTTTTTCCCGAATTTTTTTTCCGGTTTTTTTTTTCCGTTTTTTTTTTTTTTTACGTTGTGCTGACCCTCGTTCTTTAAATGACTCTATCCCGAGGAGGAACGTAAAAGCGAGCCGTAATGGCCTCATCTTTGGGAAGCTCCTCCGGTTTTTTTTCACAGTTTTTTCTCCGGATTTTTTTCCGGTTTTTTTCCTTTTTTTTTTTTTACGTTCTGCTGACCTCGTTCTTTAAATGACGCTATCCCGAGGAGGACACCTAAAGGCGAGCCGTAATGGCCTCATCTTTGGCAAGCTCCTCCAGTTTTTTTTTCACAGTTTTTTTCCCGGATTTTTTTTTCTGTTTTTTTTCTTTTTTTTTTTTTTTTTACATTCTGCTGACCCTCGTTCTTTAAATGACGCTATCCGAGGAGGACACCTAAAGGAGCCGTAATGGCCTCATCTTTGGCAAGTTCCTCGATTTTTTTCACAGTTTTTTCCGGATTTTTTTTCCGGTTTTTTCCAGTTTTTTTTTTTACGTTGTGCTGACCTCGTTCTTTAAATGACGCTATCCCGAGGAGAAACTAAAGCGAGCCGTAATGGCCTCATCTTTGGAAGCTCCTCCGGTTTTTTTTCACTATTTTTTTTCGAATTTTTTTCCGATTTTTTTCCTTTTTTTTTTTACGTTCTGCTGACCCTCATTCTTTAAATGACGCTATCCCGAGGAGGACACCTAAAGGCAGCCGTAATGGCCTCATCTTTGGCAAGCTCCTCCGGTTTTTTTCACAGTTTTTTTCCCGAATTTTTTTCCTTTTTTTCCATTTTTTTTTTTTTTTTTTTCTGCTGACCCTCGTTCTTTAAATGATGCTATCCCGAGGAGGACACCTAAAGTCGAGCCGTAATGGCCTCATCTTTGACAAGCTCCTCCAGTTTTTTTTTCATAGTTTTTTTCCCAAATTTTTTTCCGGATTTTTTTTTTTACATTCTGCTGACCCCCGTTCTTTAAATGATGCTATCCCGAGGAGGACACCTAAAGGCGAGCCGTAATGGCCTCATCTTTGTCAAGCTCCTCCGATTTTCTTCACCGTTTTTTCCGGTTTGTTTTTTTCCAGTTTTTTCCAGTTTGTTTTTTTCTTTTTTTCTATTTTTTTTACGTTCTACTGACCCTCGTTCTTTAAATGACGCTATCCCGAGGAGGACACCTAAAGGTGAGCCGTAATGGCCTCATTTTTGGCAAGCTCCTCCGGTTTTTTTTCACAATTTTTCGAGATTTTTTTTCCTGTTTTTTCCTTTTTTTTTTTTACGTTGTGCTGACCCTCGTTCTTTAAATGACGCTATCCCGAGGAGGACACCTAAAAGCAAGCCGTAATGGCCTCATCTTTGGCGAGCTGCTCCGATTTTTTTTCACAGTTTTTTCCAGGATTTTTTTCCGGTTTTTTTCAAGATTTTCATTTTTTTTTACGTTCTGCTGACCCTCATTCTTTAAATGACGCTATCCCGAGGAGGACACCTAAAGGCGAGCCGTAATGGCCTCATTTTGGCAAGCTCCTCCGGTTTTTTCTCACAGTTTTTTTCCCGAATTTTTTTTCCGGTTTTTTCCATTTTTTTTACGTTCTGCTGACCCTCTTCTTTAAATGACGCTATCCCGAGGAGGACACCTAAAGGCGAGCCGTAATGGCCTCATTTTTGGCAAGCTCCTCCGGTTTTTTTTCACAGTTTTTTTCTCGGATTTTTTTCCGGTTTGTTTTTTCCGGTTTTTTCCTTTTTTTTTTTACGTTGTGCTAACCCTCGTTCTTTAAATGACGTTATCCCGAGGAGGAAACGTAAAAGCGAGCAGTAATGGCCTCATCTTTGGGAAGCTCCTCCGGTTTTTTTTCACAGTTTTCTCCCGGATTTTTTTCCAGTTTTTCCCTTTTTTTTTTTTTTTTTTTTTTTTTTTTTTTTTTTTTACGTTCTACTGACCCTCAATCTTTAAATGATGCTATCTCGAGGAGGACATTTAAAGGCGACCCGAATGGCCTCATTTTTGGCAAGCTCCTCCGGTTTTTTTTCACAGTTTTTTCCCGGATTTTTTTTCCGGTTAGATTTTTTCCATTTTTTTTTTACGTTCTGCTGACCCTCATTCTTTAATGACGCTATCCCGAGGAGGACACTTAAAGGCGAGCCGTAATGGCCTCATTTTTGGCAAGCTCCTCCTGTTTTTTTCACAGTTTTTTTCCCGGATTTTTTCCGGTTTGTTTTTTTCCGGTTTTTTCCTTTTTTTTTTATACGTTGTGCTGACCCTCGTTCTTTAAATGACGCTATCCCGAGGAGGAAACGTAAAAGCGAGCCGTAATTCCTCATCTTTGGGAAGCTCTCCGGTTTTTTTTCACATTTTTTTCCCAGATTTTTTTTCGGTTTTTTTCCTTTTTTTTTTTTTTTTTTTTACGTTCTGCTGACTCTCGTTCTTTAAATGACGCTATCCCAAGGAGGACACCAAAAGGCGAGCCGTAATGGCCTCATCTTTGGCAAGCTCCTCCGGTTTTTTTCACAGTTTTTTCCCGAATTTTTTTTTGGTTTTTTCCTTTTTTTTTTCTTTTTTTTTCTGCTGACCCTCGTTCTTTAAATGACTCTATCCCGAGGAGGACACCTAAAGACGAGCCGTAATGGCCTCATCTTTGGCAAGCTCCTCCAGTTTTTTTTTACAGTTTTTTTCCCGAATTTTTTTCCGGTTTTTTTTTTTCGTTTTTCCATTTTTTTTTTTTACATTCTGCTGACCCCGTTCTTTAAATGACGCTATCCCGAGGAGAAAGTAAAAGCAGCCGTAATGGCCTCATCTTTGGAAGCTCCTCCGGTTTTTTTTCACAGTTTTTTCCCGGATTTTTTTCCGGTTTTTTTCCTTTTTTTTTTTTTACGTTCTGCTGACCCACATTCTTTAAATGACGCTATCCCGAGGAGGACACTTAAAGGCGAGCCGTAATGGCCTCATTTTTGGCAAGCTCCTCCGGTTTTTTTCACAGTTTTTTTCCCGGATTTTTTTTCCGGTTTTTTTCATTTTTTTTTTACGTACTGCTGACCCTCATTCTTTAAATGACGCTATCTCGAGGAGGACACTAAAGGCGAGCCGTAATGGCCTCATCTTTGGGAAGCTCCTCCGGTTTTTTTTCACTGTTTTTTTCCGAATTTTTTTTCCGATTTTTTTCCATTTTTTTTTACGTTCTGCTAACCCTCATTCTTTAAATGACGCTATCCTGAGGAGGACACCTAAAGGCCAGCCGTAATGGCCTCATCTTTGGCAAGCTCCTCTGGTTTTTTTCACAGTTTTTTTCCCGAATTTTTTTCCTTTTTCTTCAGTTTTTTTCTTTTTTTTTTTACTGCTGACCCTCGTTCTTTAAATGTGCTATCCCGAGGAGGACACCTAAAGTCGAGCCGTAATGGCCTCATCTTTGACAAGCTCCTCCAGTTTTTTTTCACAGTTTTTTTCCCAAATTTTTTTCCGGATTTTTTTTTTACATTCTGCTGACCCCCGTTCTTTAAATGAGCTATCCCGAGGAGGACACCTAAAGGCGAGCCGTAATGGCCTCATCTTTGGCAAGCTCCTCCGATTTTTTCACAGTTTTTTCCGGTTTTTTTTTCCAGTTTTTTCCAGTTTTTTTTTCTTTTTTTTTTTTTTTTTACGTTCTCTGACCCTCGTTCTTTAAATGACGCTATCCCGAGGAGGACACCTAAAGGCGAGCCGTAATGGCCTCATCTTTGGCAAGCTCCTCCGGTTTTTTTCACATTTTTTTCGAGATTTTTTTCCGGTTTTTTCCTTTTTTTTTACGTTGTGCTGACCCTCGTTCTTTAAATGACGCTATCCCGAGGAGGACACCTAAAAGCAAGCCGTAATGGCCTCATCTTTGGCAGCTCCTCCGATTTTTTTCACAGTTTTTTCCAGGATTTTTTCCATTTTTTTTTTTTTTTTTTTTTTTTTTTTTTAGTTCTGCTGACCCTCATTCTTTAAATGACGCTATTCCGAGGAGGACACCTAAAGGCGAGCCGTAATGGCCTCATTTTTGGAAGCTCCTCCGGTTTTTTTCACAGTTTTTTTCCCGAATTTTTTTTTCCGGTTTTTTCCATTTTTTTTTTTTACGTTCTGCTGACCCTCGTTCTTTAAATGACGCTATCCCGAGGAGGACACCTAAAGGCGAGCCGTAATGGCCTCATTTTTGGCAAGCTCCTCCGGTTTTTTTTCACAGTTTTTTTCCCGGATTTTTTTTCCGGTTTTTTCCTTTTTTTTTTACGTTGTGCTGACCCTCGTTCTTTAAATGACGTTATCCCGAGGAGGAAACGTAAAAGCGAGCCGTAATGGCCTCATCTTTGGGAAGCTCCTCCGGTTTTTTTTTCACAGTTTTTTCCCGGATTTTTTTCCGGTTTTTTCCCTTTTTTTTTTTTTTTTTTTTTTACGTTCTACTGACCCTCAATCTTTAAATGATGCTATCTCGAGGAGGACATTTAAAGGCGACCCGAATGGCCTCATTTTTGGCAAGCTCCCCAGATTTTTTCCCGGATTTTTTTTTCCGGTTAGTTTTTTTCCGTTTTTTCCATTTTTTTTACGTTCTGCTGACCCTCATTCTTTAAGTGACGCTATCCCGAGGAGGACACTTAAAGCGAGCCGTAATGGCCTCATTTTTGGCAAGCTCCTCCTGTTTTTTTCACAGTTTTTTTCCCGATTTTTTTTCCGGTTTGTTTTTTTCCGGTTTTTTCCTTTTTTTTTTTATACGTTGTGCTGACCCTCGTTCTTTAAATGACGCTATCCCGAGGAGGAAACGTAAAAGCGAGCCGTAATGGCCTCATCTTTGGGAAGCTCTCCGGTTTTTTTCACATTTTTTTCCCAGATTTTTTTTCCGGTTTTTTTTTTTTTTTTTTTTTTTTTTACGTTCTGCTGACTCTCGTTCTTTAAATGACGCTATCCCAAGGAGGACACCTAAAGGCGAGCCGTAATGGCCTCATCTTTGGCAAGCTCCTCCGGTTTTTTTTCATAGTTTTTTCCCGAATTTTTTTCCGGTTTTTTCCTGTTTTTTTTTCTTTTTTTTTTCTGCTGACCCTCGTTCTTTAAATGACGCTATCCCGAGGAGGACACCTAAAGGCGAGCCGTAATGGCCTCATCTTTGGCAAGCTCCTCCAGTTTTTTTTCACAGTTTTTTTCCCGAATTTTTTTCCGGTTTTTTTTTTTTCGATTTTTCTTTTTTTTTTTTTTACTTCTGCTGACCCTCGTTCTTTAAATGACGCTATCCCGAGGAGGACACCTAAAGGCGAGCCGTAATGGCCTCATCTTTGGCAAGCTCCTCCGTTTTTTTCACAGTTTTTTTCCGTTTTTTTTTCGTTTTTTCCAGTTTTTTTTTTTTTAACGTTGTGCTGACCCTCGTTCTTTAAATGACGCTATCCCGAGGAGGAAACGTAAAAGCGAGCCGTAATGGCCTCATCTTTGGGAAGCTCCTCCGGTTTTTTTTCACAGTTTTTTCCCGGATTTTTTTTCCGGTTTTTTTTCCGTTTTTTCCATTTTTTTTTTTTTTACGTTCTGCTGACCTCATTCTTTAAATGACGCTATCCCGAGGAGGACACTAAAGGCGAGCCGTAATGGCCTCATTTTTGGCAAGCTCCTCCGGTTTTTTTTCACAGTTTTTTCCCGGATTTTTTTCGTTTGTTTTTTCCGGTTTTTTTTTTTTTTTACGTTCTGCTGACCCTCATTCTTTAAATGACGCTATCCCGAGGAGGACACTTAAAGGCGAGCCGTAATGGCCTCATTTTTGGCAAGCTCCTCCGGTTTTTTTTCACAGTTTTTTCCCGGATTTTTTTTCCGGTTTTTTCTTTCGTTTTTTCTTTTTTTTTTTTACGTTGTGCTGACCCTCGTTCTTTAAATGACGTTATCCCAGGAGGAAACGTAAAAGCGAGCCGTAATGGCCTCATCTTTGGGAAGCTCCTCCGGTTTTTTTTCACAGTTTTTTCCCGGATTTTTTTCCGATTTTTTCCTTTTTTTTTTTTTTTTTTTACGTTCTGCTGACCCTCATTCTTTAAATGACGCTATCCCGAGGAGGACACTTAAAGGCGAGCCGTAATGGCCTCATTTTTGGCAAGCTCCTCCGGTTTTTTTCACAGTTTTTTTCCCAATTTTTTTCCTTTTTTTCCAGTTTTTTTTTTTTTTTTTTCTGCTGACCCTCGTTCTTTAAATGACGCTATCCCGAGGAGGACACTTAAAGGCGAGCCGTAATGGCCTCATTTTTGGCAAGCTCCTCCGGTTTTTTTCACAGTTTTTTTCCCAATTTTTTTTCCGGTTTTTTTCCCTTTTTTTTTTTTTTTTTACGTTCTGCTGACTCTCGTTCTTTAAATGACGCTATCCCAAGGAGGACACCTAAAGGCGAGCCGTAATGGCCTCATCTTTGGCAAGCTCCTCGGTTTTTTTCACAGTTTTTTTCCCGAATTTTTTTTCCGTTTTTTCCTGTTTTTTTTTTTTTTTTTTTTCTGCTGACCCTCGTTCTTTAAATGACTCTATCCCGAGGAGGACACCTAAAGGCGAGCCGTAATGGCTCATCTTTGGCAAGCTCCTCCAGTTTTTTTTTACAGTTTTTTCCCGAATTTTTTTCCGTTTTTATTTTTCGTTTTCCAGTTTTCTTTTTTTTTTTTTTTACATTCTGCTGACCCCCGTTCTTTAAATGACGCTATCCCGAGGAGGACACCTAAAGGCGAGCCGTAATGGCCTCATCTTTGGCAAGCTCCTCCGATTTTTTTCACAGTTTTTTTCCGGTTTGTTTTTTTTCGTTTTTTCCTTTTTTTTTTTTTTTAACGTTGTGCTGACCCTCGTTCTTTAAATGACGCTATCCCGAGGAAGACACTAAAGGCGAGCCGTAATGGCCTCATCTTTTGGCGAAGCTATCCTCCGGTTTTTTTTCACAGTTTTTTCCCGATTTTTTTTCCGGTTTTTTTCCATTTTTTTTTACGTTCTGCTGACCCTCATTCTTTAAATGACGCTATCCGAGGAGGACACCTAAAGGCCAGCCGTAATGGCCTCATCTTTGGCAAGCTCCTCCGGTTTTTTTTCATAGTTTTCTCCCCAAATTTTTTTTCCTTTTTTTTCCAGTTTTTTTTTCTTTTTTTTTCTGCTGACCCCGTTTTTAAATGTGCTATCCCGAGGAGGACACCTAAAGCGAGCCGTAATGGCCTCATCTTTGACAAGCTCTTCCAGTTTTTTTTTCACAGTTTTTTTCCAAATTTTTTTCCGGATTTTTTTTTTTACATTCTGCTGACCCCCGTTCTTTAAATGATGCTATCCCGAGGAGGACACTAAAGGCGAGCCGTAATGGCCTCATCTTTGGCAAGCTCCTCCATTTTCTTCACAGTTTTTTCCAGTTGTTTTTTTTCCAGTTTTTCTAGTTTTTTTTTTTTTTTTTCTATTTTTTTTTTACGTTCTACTGACCTCGTTCTTTAAATGACGCTATCCTGAGGAGGACACCTAAAGGCGAGCCGTAATGGCCTCTTCTTTGGCAAGCTCCTCCAGTTTTTTTTCACAGTTTTTTTCGAGATTTTTTTTCCGGTTTTTTCCTTTTTTTTTTTTTACATTGTGCTGACCCTCGTTCTTTAAATGACGCTATCCCAAGGAGGACACCTAAAAGCAAGCCGTAATGGCCTCATCTTTGGCGAGCTCCTCCGATTTTTTTCACAGTTTTTTCCAGGATTTTTTTCCGTTTTTTTCAAGTTTTTCTTTTTTTTTTTTTTTACGTTCTGCTGACCCTCATTCTTTAAAAGACGCTATCTCGAGGAGGAAACCTAAAGGCGAGCCGTAATGGCCTCATTTTTGGCAAGCTCCTCCGGTTTTTTTCACAGTTTTTTCCCGAATTTTTTTTCCGGTTTTTTCCATTTTTTTTTACGTTCTGCTGACCCTCGTTCTTTAAATGACGCTATCCCGAGGAGGACACCTAAAGGCGAGCCGTAATGGCCTCATTTTTGGCAAGCTCCTCCGGTTTTTTTTCACAGTTTTTTTCCCGGATTTTTTTCTGATGTTTTTTTCCGTTTTTTCCTTTTTTTTTTACGTTGTGCTGACCTCGTTCTTTAAATGACGTTATCCCGGGAGGAAACGTAAAAGGGAGCCGTAATGGCCTCATCTTTGGAAGCTCCTCCGGTTTTTTTTCACAGTTTTTTCCCGGATTTTTTTCCGGTTTTTTCCTTTTTTTTTTTACGTTCTGCTGACCCTCATTTTTAAATGATGTTATCCGAGGAGGACATTTAAAGCGACCCGTAATGGCCTCATTTTTGGCAAGCTCCTCCGATTTTTTTTCACATTTTTTTCCTGGATTTTTTTTCCGGTTTTTTTTTCCGTTTTTTTTTTTTTTTTTACGTTGTGCTGACCCTCGTTCTTTAAATGACGCTATCCGAGGAGGAAACATAAAAGCGAGCCGTAATGTCCTCATCTTTGGAAGCTCCTCCGGTTTTTTTTCACATTTTTTCCCGGATTTTTTTTCCGGTTTTTTTCCTTTTTTTTTTTTTTTTTTACGTTCTGCTGACTCTCGTTCTTTAAAGACGCTATCCCAAGGAGGACACCTAAAGGCGAGCCGTAATGGCCTCATCTTTGGCAAGCTCCTCCGGTTTTTTTCACAGTTTTTTTCCCGAATTTTTTTCCAGTTTTTTTCCTGTTTTTTTTTTCTGCTGACCCTCGTTCTTTAAATGACTCTATCCCGAGGAGGACACCTAAAGGCGAGCCGTAATGGCTCATCTTTGGCAAGCTCCTCCAGTTTTTTTTCACAGTTTTTTTCCCGAATTTTTTTTTTTTTTTTTTTTTTTTCTTTTTTTTTTTTTTTTTACTTCTGCTGACCCCGTTCTTTAAATGACGCTATCCCGAGGAGGACACCTAAAGGCGAGCCGTAATGGCCTCATCTTTGGCAAGCTCCTCCGATTTTTTTCACAGTTTTTTTCCGGTTTTTTTTTTTTCGTTTTTTCCAGTTTTTTTTTTTTTTACGTTTGCTGACCCTCGTTCTTTAAATGACGCTATCCCGAGGAGGAAACGTAAAGGCAAGCCGTAATGGCCTCATCTTTGGGAAGCTCCTCCGGTTTTTTTTCACAGTTTTTTCCCGGATTTTTTTTCCGGTTTTTTTTTCCGGTTTTTTTATTTTTTTTTTACGTTCTGCTGACCTCATTCTTTAAATGACGCTATCCCGAGGAGGACACTTAAAGGCGAGCCGTAATGGCCTCATTTTTGGCAAGCTCCTCCGGTTTTTTTCACAGTTTTTTCCCGGATTTTTTTTCGGTTTTTTTTTTTTCCATTTTTTTTTTTTTTTTACGTTCTGCTGACCTCATTCTTTAAATGACGCTATCCCGAGGAGGAACGTAAAAGCGAGCCGTAATGGCCTCATCTTTGGGAAGCTCCTCCGGTTTTTTTCACAGTTTTTTCCCGATTTTTTTCCGTTTTTTCCTTTTTTTTTTTTTTTTTTTACGTTCTGCTGACCCTCTTCTTTAAATGACGCTATCCCGAGGAGGACATTAAAGGCGAGCCGTAATGGCCTCATTTTGGCAAGCTCCTCCGGTTTTTTTTCACAGTTTTTTTCCCGAATTTTTTTTTTTTTTCCGTTTTTTTTTTTTTTTTTTCTGCTGACCCTCGTTCTTTAAATGACGCTATCCCGAGGAGGACACTAAAGGCGAGCCGTAATGGCCTCATTTTTGGCAAGCTCCTCCGTTTTTTTCAAGTTTTTTTCCCGAATTTTTTTTCCGGTTTTTTTTTTCCGTTTTTTCCTTTTTTTTTTACGTTTGCTGACCCTCGTTCTTTAAATGACGCTATCCCGAGGAGGAAACTAAAAGCGAGCCGTAATGGCCTCATCTTTGGCAAGCTCCTCCAGTTTTTTTTCACAGTTTTTTTCCGGATTTTTTTTCCGTTTTTTTTCTTTTTTTTTTTTTTTTTTTTACATTCTGCTGACCCCCGTTCTTTAAATGACGCTATCCCGAGGAGGACACCTAAAGGGAGCCGTAATGGCCTCATCTTTGGCAAGCTCCTCGATTTTTTTCACAGTTTTTTCCGGTTATTTTTTTCCGGTTTTTCCAGTTTTTTTTTTTAACGTTGTGCTGACCTCGTTCTTTAAATGACGCTATCCCGAGGAGAAACGTAAAGCGAGCCGTAATGGCCTCATCTTTGGGAAGCTCCTCCGGTTTTTTTTCACTATTTTTTTCCGAATTTTTTTCCGATTTTTTTCCTTTTTTTTTTACGTTCTGCTGACCCTCATTCTTTAAATGACGCTATCCCGAGGAGGACACCTAAAGGCCAGCCGTAATGGCCTCATCTTTGGCAAGCTCCTCCGGTTTTTTTCACAGTTTTTTTCCCGAATTTTTTTTCCTTTTTTTCCAGTTTTTTTTTCTTTTTTTTTTCTGCTGACCCTCGTTCTTTAAATGATGCTATCCCGAGGAGGACACCTAAAGTCGAGCCGTAATGGCCTCATCTTTGACAAGCTCCTCCAGTTTTTTTTTCACAGTTTTTTTCCCAAATTTTTTTCCGGATTTTTTTTTTTTACATTCTGCTGACCCCCGTTCTTTAAATGATGCTATCCCGAGGAGGACACCTAAAGGCGAGCCGTAATGGCCTCATCTTTGGCAAGCTCCTCCGATTTTCTTCACGTTTTTTCCGGTTTTTTTTTCCAGTTTTTTCCAGTTTGTTTTTTTCTTTTTTTTTTTTTTTTTTTACGTTCTACTGACCCTCGTTCTTTAAATGACGCTATCCGAGGAGGACACCTAAAGGCGAGCCGTAATGGCCTCATTTTGGCAAGCTCCTCCGGTTTTTTTCACAATTTTTCGAGATTTTTTTTCCTGTTTTTTCCTTTTTTTTTTTACGTTGTGCTGACCCTCGTTCTTTAAATGACGCTATCCCGAGGAGGACACCTAAAAGCAAGCCGTAATGGCCTCATCTTTGGCGAGCTCCTCCGATTTTTTTTCACAGTTTTTTCCAGGATTTTTTTCCGGTTTTTTTCAAGTTTTCTTTTTTTTTTTTACGTTCTGCTGACCCTCATTCTTTAAATGACGCTATCCCGAGGAGGACACCTAAAGGCGAGCCGTAATGGCCTCATTTTTGGCAAGCTCCTCCGGTTTTTTCTCACAGTTTTTTTCCCGAATTTTTTTTTTTTTTCCATTTTTTTTTACGTTCTGCTGACCCTCGTTCTTTAAATGACGCTATCCCGAGGAGGACACCTAAAGGCGAGCCGTAATGGCCTCATTTTTGGCAAGCTCCTCCGGTTTTTTTTCAAGTTTTTTTCTCGGATTTTTTTTCCGGTTTTTTTTCCGGTTTTTTTTTTTTTTTTTTACGTTGTGCTGACCCTCGTTCTTTAAATGACGTTATCCCGAGGAGGAAACGTAAAAGCGAGCCGTAATGGCCTCATCTTTGGGAAGCTCCTCCGGTTTTTTTTCACAGTTTTTTCCCGGATTTTTTCCAGTTTTTCCCTTTTTTTTTTTTTTTTTTTTTACGTTCTACTGACCCTCAATCTTTAAATGATGTATCTCGAGGAGACATTAAAGGCGACCCGAATTGGCCTCATTTTTGGCAAGCTCCTCCGGTTTTTTTTCACAGTTTTTTTCCCGGATTTTTTTTCCGGTTAGATTTTTTCCATTTTTTTTTTACGTTCTGCTGACCCTCATTCTTTAAGTGACGCTATCCCGAGGAGGACACTTAAAGGCGAGCCGTAATGGCCTCATTTTTGGCAAGCTCCTCCTGTTTTTTTCACAGTTTTTTTCCCGGATTTTTTTTCCGGTTTGTTTTTTTCCGGTTTTTTCCTTTTTTTTTACGTTGTGCTGACCCTCGTTCTTTAAATGACGCTATCCCGAGGAGGAAACGTAAAAGCGAGCCGTAATTCCTCATCTTTGGGAAGCTTCTCCGGTTTTTTTTCACATTTTTTTCCCGATTTTTTTTCCGGTTTTTTCCTTTTTTTTTTTTTTTTTTTACGTTCTGCTGACTCTCGTTCTTTAAATGACGCTATCCCAAGGAGGACACCTAAAGGCGAGCCGTAATGGCCTCATCTTTGGCAAGCTCCTCCGGTTTTTTTCACAGTTTTTTTTTTTTTTTTTTTCCTTTTTTTTTTCTTTTTTTTTTCTGCTGACCCTCGTTCTTTAAATGACTCTATCCCGAGGAGGACACCTAAAGGCGAGCCGTAATGGCCTCATCTTTGGCAAGCTCCTCCAGTTTTTTTTTACAGTTTTTTTCCCGAATTTTTTTCCGGTTTTTTTTTTTCGATTTTTCCATTTTTTTTTTTACATTCTGCTGACCCCGTTCTTTAAATGACGCTATCCGAGGAGAAACGTAAAAGCGAGCCGTAATGGCCTCATCTTTGGAAGCTCCTCCGGTTTTTTTCACAGTTTTTTCCCAGATTTTTTTCCGGCTTTTTTCCTTTTTTTTTTTTTTACGTTCTGCTGACCCTCATTCTTTAAATGACGCTATCCCGAGAAGGACACTTAAAGGCGAGCCGTAATGGCCTCATTTTTGGCAAGCTCCTCCGGTTTTTTTTCACAGTTTTTTTCCCGGATTTTTTTTCCGGTTTTTTTCATTTTTTTTTTTACGTCTGCTGACCCTCATTCTTTAAATGACGCTATCTCGAGGAGGACATTAAAGGCGAGCCGTAATGGCCTCATCTTTGGGAAGCTCCTCCGGTTTTTTTCACTATTTTTTTCCGAATTTTTTTTCCGATTTTTTTCCATTTTTTTTTACGTTCTGCTAACCCTCATTCTTTAAATGACGCTATCCGAGGAGGACACCTAAAGGCCAGCCGTAATGGCCTCATCTTTGGCAAGCTCCTCGGTTTTTTTTCACAGTTTTTTTCCCGAATTTTTTTTCCTTTTTTTCAGTTTTTTTTCTTTTTTTTTCTGCTGACCCTCGTTCTTTAAATGATGCTATCCGAGGAGGACACCTAAAGTCGAGCCGTAATGGCCTCATCTTTGACAAGCTCCTCCAGTTTTTTTCACAGTTTTTTCCCAAATTTTTTTCCGGATTTTTTTTTTTTACATTCTGCTGACCCCGTTCTTTAAATGATGCTATCCGAGGAGGACACCTAAAGGCGAGCCGTAATGGCCTCATCTTTGGCAAGCTCCTCCGATTTTCTTCACAGTTTTTTCCGGTTTGTTTTTTTCCAGTTTTTTCCAGTTTGTTTTTTTCTTTTTTTCTATTTTTTTTACGTTCTACTGACCCTCGTTCTTTAAATGACGCTATCCCGAGGAGGACACCTAAAGGCGAGCCGTAATGGCCTCATCTTTGGCAAGCTCCTCCGGTTTTTTTCACATTTTTTCGAGATTTTTTTCCGGTTTTTCCTTTTTTTTTTACGTTGTGCTGACCCTCGTTCTTTAAATGACGCTATCCCGAGGAGGACACCTAAAAGCAAGCCGTAATGGCCTCATCTTTGGCGAGCTCCTCCGATTTTTTTCACAGTTTTTTCCAGGATTTTTTTCCGATTTTTTTTCAGTTTTTTTTTTTTTTTTTTTAGTTCTGCTGACCCTCATTCTTTAAATGACGCTATCCCGAGGAGGACACCTAAAGGCGAGCCGTAATGGCCTCATTTTTGGAAAGCTCCTCCGGTTTTTTTCACAGTTTTTTCCCGAATTTTTTTTCCGGTTTTTTCCATTTTTTTTACGTTCTGCTGACCCTCGTTCTTTAAATGACGCTATCCCGAGGAGGACACCTAAAGGCGAGCCGTAATGGCCTCATTTTGGCAAGCTCCTCCGGTTTTTTTTCACAGTTTTTTTCCCGATTTTTTTTCCGGTTTTTTTTCCGTTTTTTCCTTTTTTTTTTTTTACGTTGTGCTGACCCTCGTTCTTTAAATGACGTTATCCCGAGGAGGAACGTAAAAGCGAGCCGTAATGGCCTCATCTTTGGAAGCTCCTCCGGTTTTTTTTTCACAGTTTTTTCCCGGATTTTTTTCCGGTTTTTTCCCTTTTTTTTTTTTTTTTTTTTTTTTAACGTTCTACTGACCCTCAATCTTTAAATGATGCTATCTCGAGGAGGACATTTAAAGGCGACCGAATGGCCTCATTTTGGCAAGCTCCCGGTTTTTTCCGTTTTTTCCGGTTTTTTTTTCCGGTTTTTTCCATTTTTTTTACGTTCTGCTGACCCTCATTCTTTAAGTGTCGCTATCCCGAGGAGGACACTTAAAGGCGAGCCGTAATGGCCTCATTTTTGGCAAGCTCCTCCTGTTTTTTTCACAGTTTTTTTCCCGGATTTTTTTTCCGGTTTGTTTTTTCCGTTTTTTTTTTTTTTTTATACGTTGTGCTGACCCTCGTTCTTTAAATGACGCTATCCCGAGGAGGAAACGTAAAAGCGAGCCGTAATGTCCTCATCTTTGGGAAGCTCTCCGTTTTTTTTTCACATTTTTTCCCGATTTTTTTCCGGTTTTTTTCCTTTTTTTTTTTTTTTTTACGTTCTGCTGACCTCGTTCTTTAAATGACGCTATCCCAGGAGGACACCTAAAGGCGAGCCGTAATGGCCTCATCTTTGGCAAGCTCCTCCGGTTTTTTTTCACAGTTTTTTTCCCGATTTTTTTTCCTTTTTTTTTTTTTTTTTTTTCTGCTGACCCTCGTTCTTTAAATGACTCTATCCCGAGGAGGACACCTAAAGGCGAGCCGTAATGGCCTCATCTTTGGCAAGCTCCTCCGTTTTTTTTCACAGTTTTTTCCCGAATTTTTTTCCGTTTTTTTTTTTTTTTTTTTTTTTTTTTTTACTTCTGCTGACCCCGTTCTTTAAATGAGCTATCCGAGAGGACACTAAAGGCGAGCCGTAATGGCCTCATCTTTGGCAAGCTCCTCCGTTTTTTTCACAGTTTTTTTCCGGTTTTTTTTTTCGTTTTTCCATTTTTTTTTTTTACGTTGTGCTGACCCTCGTTCTTTAAATGACGCTATCCCGAGGAGGAAACGTAAAGCGAGCCGTAATGGCCTCATCTTTGGGAAGCTCCTCCGGTTTTTTTTCACAGTTTTTTCCCGATTTTTTTTCCGGTTTTTTCCTTTTTTTTTTTTTTTTACGTTCTGCTGACCTCATTCTTTAAATGACGCTATCCGAGGAGGACACTTAAAGGCGAGCCGTAATGGCCTCATTTTGGCAAGCTCCTCCGGTTTTTTTCACAGTTTTTTCCCGGATTTTTTTTCCGGTTTTTTTCCGTTTTTTTTTTTTTTTACGTTCTGCTGACCCTCTTCTTTAAATGACGTATCCCGAGGAGGACACTTAAAGGCGAGCCGTAATGGCCTCATTTTGGCAAGCTCCTCCGGTTTTTTTTCACATTTTTTTCCGGTTTTTTTTTCGTTTTTTTTTTTTTTTTTACGTTTGCTGACCCTCTTCTTTAAATGACGCTATCCCGAGGAGGAAACGTAAAGCGAGCCGTAATGGCCTCATCTTTGGAAGCTCCTCCGGTTTTTTTTCACAGTTTTTTCCCGGATTTTTTTCGTTTTTTCCTTTTTTTTTTTTACGTTCTGCTGACCCTCATTCTTTAAATGACGCTATCCGAGGAGGACACTAAAGGCGAGCCGTAATGGCCTCATTTTGGCAAGCTCCTCCGGTTTTTTTTCACAGTTTTTTCCCGAATTTTTTTCCTTTTTTTCCATTTTTTTTTTTTTTTTTTTTCTGCTGACCCTCTTCTTTAAATGACCTATCCGAGGAGGACACTAAAGGCGAGCCGTAATGGCCTCATTTTGGCAAGCTCCTCCGGTTTTTTTTCACAGTTTTTTTCCCGAATTTTTTTTTCCGGTTTTTTTTTTTTTCCGTTTTTTTTTTTTTTTTTTTTTTTACGTTCTGCTGACCCTCGTTCTTTAAATGACGCTATCCCGAGGAGGACACCTAAAGGCGAGCCGTAATGCCTCATCTTTGGCAAGCTCCTCCGGTTTTTTTTCACAGTTTTTTTCCCGAATTTTTTTCCTTTTTTTCCGTTTTTTTTTTTTTTTTTTCTGCTGACCCTCGTTCTTTAAATGACGCTATCCCGAGGAGGACACTAAAGGCGAGCCGTAATGGCCTCATTTTGGCAAGCTCCTCCGGTTTTTTTTCACAGTTTTTTTCCCGGATTTTTTTTCCGGTTTGTTTTTTTCCGGTTTTTTCTTTTTTTTTTACGTTCTGCTGACCCTCGTTCTTTAAATGACGCTATCCCGAGGAGGACACTAAAGGCGAGCCGTAATGGCCTCATCTTTGGCAAGCTCCTCCGTTTTTTTCACAGTTTTTTCCCGATTTTTTTTCCGGTTTTTTTCCTTTTTTTTTTTTACGTTCTGCTGACCTCTTCTTTAAATGACGCTATCCCGAGGAGGACACCTAAAGCGAGCCGTAATGGCCTCATCTTTGGCAAGCTCCTCCGTTTTTTTTACAGTTTTTTTCCCGAATTTTTTTTCCGGTTTTTTTTTCATTTTTTCTTTTTTTTTTTTTTTACGTTCTGCTGACCCCGTTCTTTAAATGACGCTATCCCGAGGAGGACACCTAAAGGAGCCGTAATGGCCTCATCTTTGGCAAGCTCCTCGGTTTTTTTTCACAGTTTTTTTCCCGGTTTTTTTTCCGGTTTTTTCCAGTTTTTTTTTTTTTTTTTAACGTTCTGCTGACCCTCGTTCTTTAAATGACGCTATCCCGAGGAGAAACTAAAGCGAGCCGTAATGGCCTCATCTTTGGAAGCTCCTCCGGTTTTTTTTCACAGTTTTTTTCCGAATTTTTTTCCGATTTTTTCCATTTTTTTTACGTTCTGCTGACCCTCATTCTTTAAATGACGCTATCCCGAGGAGGACACCTAAAGGCAGCCGTAATGGCCTCATCTTTGGCAAGCTCCTCCGTTTTTTTCACAGTTTTTTCCCGATTTTTTTTCCTTTTTTTTCCAGTTTTTTTTTCTTTTTTTTTCTACTGACCCTCGTTCTTTAAATGATGCTATCCCGAGGAGGAACCTAAAGCGAGCCGTAATGGCCTCATCTTTGCAAGCTCCTCCAGTTTTTTTTCACAGTTTTTTTCCCAATTTTTTTTCCGGTTTTTTTTTTTTTACTTCTGCTGACCCCGTTCTTTAAATGACGCTATCCCGAGGAGGACACCTAAAGGCGAGCCGTAATGGCCTCATCTTTGGCAAGCTCCTCCGATTTTTTCACAGTTTTTTCCGGTTTTTTTTCAGTTTTTTCCAGTTTTTTTTTCTTTTTTTTTTTTTTTTTACGTTCTGCTGACCCTCGTTCTTTAAATGACGCTATCCCGAGGAGGACACCTAAAGGCGAGCCGTAATGGCCTCATCTTTGGCAAGCTCCTCCGGTTTTTTTCACAGTTTTTTTCCCGATTTTTTTCCGGTTTATTTTTTCCATTTTTCCTTTTTTTTTTTACGTTTGCTGACCCTCGTTCTTTAAATGACGTTATCCCGAGGAGGAACTAAAAGCGAGCCGTAATGGCCTCATCTTTGGGAAGCTCCTCCGGTTTTTTTTTTTTTTTTTTTTTTTTTTTTTTTTTTTTTAAACGTTGTGCTGACCCTCGTTCTTTAAATGACGCTATCCGAGGAGGAAACGTAAAAGCGAGCCGTAATGGCCTCATCTTTGGGAAGCTCCTCCGGTTTTTTTCACAGTTTTTTCCCGGATTTTTTTTTTTTTTTTTTTTTTTTTTACGTTCTGCTGACCCTCATTCTTTAAATGACGCTATCCCGAGAAGGACATTTAAAGGCGAGCCGTAATGGCCTCATTTTGGCAAGCTCCTCCGGTTTTTTTTCACATTTTTTTCCCGGATTTTTTTTTAGTTTTTTTCGGTTTTTCCATTTTTTTTTTTTTACGTTCTGCTGACCCTCATTCTTTAAATGACTCTATCCGAGGAGGACACTTAAAGGCGAGCCGTAATGGCCTCATTTTGGCAAGCTCCTCCGGTTTTTTTCACAGTTTTTTCCCGGATTTTTTTCCGGTTTTTTTCCATTTTTTTTTTACGTTCTGCTGACCCTCATTCTTTAAATGACTCTATCCCGAGGAGGACACTAAAGGCGAGCCGTAATGGCCTCATTTTGGAAGCTCCTCCGTTTTTTTCACAGTTTTTTCCCGGATTTTTTTTCCGGTTTTTTCATTTTTTTTTACGTTCTGCTGACCCTCGTTCTTTAAATGACGCTATCCCGAGAGGACACCTAAAGGCAGCCGTAATGCCTCATCTTTGGCAAGCTCCTCCGGTTTTTTTTCCAGTTTTTTTCCCGAATTTTTTTCCTTTTTTTCCAGTTTTTTTTCTTTTTTTTTCTGCTGACCCTCGTTCTTTAAATGACGCTATCCCGAGGAGGACACTTAAAGGCGAGCCGTAATGGCCTCATTTTTGGAAGCTCCTCCGGTTTTTTTCAAAGTTTTTTTCACGATTTTTTTTCCGGTTTGTTTTTTTTCCGGTTTTTTCCTTTTTTTTTACGTTGTGCTGACCCTCGTTCTTTAAATGTCTCTGTCCCGAGGAGGAAACGTAAAAGCGAGCCGTAATGGCCTCATCTTTGGGAAGCTCCTCCGGTTTTTTTTCACAGTTTTTTCCCAATTTTTTTCCGGTTTTTTTCCTTTTTTTTTTTTACGTTCTGCTGACTCTCTTCTTTAAATGACGCTATCCCGAGGAGGACACCTAAAGGCGAGCCGTAATGGCCTCATCTTTGGCATGCTCCTCCAGTTTTTTTTTACAGTTTTTTTCCCGAATTTTTTTCCGGTTTTTATTTTTTTCATTTTTTCTAGTTTTTTTTTCTTTTTTTTTTTACATTCTGCTAACCCCCGTTCTTTAAATGACGCTATCCCGAGGAGGACACCTAAAGGTGAGCCGTAATGGCCTCATCTTTGGCAAGCTCCTCTGATTTTTTTCACAATTTTTTTCCGGTTTGTTTTTTTCCGGTTTTTCCAGTTTTTTTTTTTTAACGTTGTGCTGACCCTCGTTCTTTAAATGACGCTATCCCGAGGAGTAAACGTATAGCGAGCCGTAATGGCCTCATCTTTGGGAAGCTCCTCCGGTTTTTTTTCACTGTTTTTTTCCGAATTTTTTTTCCGATTTTTTTCCATTTTTTTTTATGTTCTGCTGACCTCATTCTTTAAATGACGCTATCCCGAGGAGGACACCTAAAGGCCAGCCGTAATGGCCTCATCTTTGGCAAGCTCCTCCGTTTTTTTTCACAGTTTTTTTCCCGAATTTTTTTCCTTTTTTTTCCAGTTTTTTTTTCTTTTTTTTTTCTACTGACCCTCGTTCTTTAAATGATGCTATCCCGAGGAGGATACCTAAAGTCGAGCCGTAATGGCCTCATCTTTGACAAGCTCCTCCAGTTTTTTTTTCACAGTTTTTTTCCCAAATTTTTTTCGGATTTTTTTTTTACATTCTGCTGACCCCCGTTCTTTAAATGATGCTATCCCGAGGAGGACACCTAAAGGCGAGCCCTAATGGCCTCATCTTTGGCAAGCTCCTCTGATTTTCTTCACAGTTTTTTCCGGTTTGTTTTTTTCAGTTTTTTCCAGTTTGTTTTTTCTTTTTTTTCTATTTTTTCTTTTACGTTCTACTGACCCTCGTTCTTTAAATGACGCTATCCCGAGGAGGACACCTAAAGGCGAGCCGTAATGGCCTCATCTTTGGCAAGCTCCTCCGGTTTTTTTCACAGTTTTTTCGAGATTTTTTTTCCGGTTTTTTCCTTTTTTTTTTTTACGTTGTGCTGACCCTCGTTCTTTAAATGACGCTATCCCGAGGAGGACACCTAAAAGCAAGCCGTAATGGCCTCATCTTTGGCGAGCTCCTCCGATTTTTTTTCACAGTTTTTTCCAGGATTTTTTTCCGGTTTTTTTTCAAGTTTTTCTTTTTTTTTTTTTACGTTCTGCTGACCCTCATTCATTAAATGACGCTATCCCGAGGAGGACACCTAAAGGCGAGCCGTAATGGTCTCATTTTTGGCATTCTCCTCCGGTTTTTTCTCACAATTTTTTTCCCGAATTTTTTTCCGGTTTTTTCCATTTTTTTTACGTTCTGCTGACCCTCGTTCTTTAAATGACGCTATCCCGAAGAGGACACCTAAAGGGAGCCGTAATGGCCTCATTTTTGGCAAGCTCCTCCGGTTTTTTTTCACAGTTTTTTTCCCGGATTTTTTTTCCGGTTTGTTTTTTTCCGGTTTTTTCCTTTTTTTTTTTTACGTTGTGCTGACCCTCGTTCTTTAAATGACGTTATCCCGAGGAGGAAACGTAAAATGTGAGCCGTAATGGCCTCATCTTTGGGAAGCTCCTCCGGTTTTTTTTCACAGTTTTTTCCCGTATTTTTTCCGGTTTTTTCCTTTTTTTTTTTTTTTTTTTTTTTTTTTTACGTTCTGCTGACCCTCAATCTTTAGATAATGCTATCTCGAGGAGGACATTTAAAGGCGACCCGTAATGGCCTCATTTTTGGCAAGCTCCTCCGGTTTTTTTTCACAGTTTTTTTCCCGGATTTTTTTTTCCGGTTAGTTTTTTCCGGTTTTTTCCATTTTTTTTTACGTTCTGCTGACCCTCATTCTTTAAGTGACGCTATCCCGAGGAGGACACTTAAAGGCGAGCCGTAATGGCCTCATTTTTGGCAAGCTCCTTCGGTTTTTTTTCACAGTTTTTTTCCCGGATTTTTTTTCCGGTTAGTTTTTTTTCAGTTTTTTCCTTTTTTTTTTTTTTACGTTCTGCTGACCCTCATTCTTTAAATGACTCTATCCCGAGGAGGACACTTAAAGGCGAGCCGTAATGGCCTCATCTTTGGAAAGCTCCTCCGGTTTTTTTTCACAGTTTTTTTCCCGGATTTTTTTCCGGTTTGTTTTTTTCGGTTTTTTCCTTTTTTTTTTTTTTTTTTTTTTTACGTTGTGCTGTCCCTCGTTCTTTAAATGACGTTATCCCGAGGAGGAAATGTAAAAGCGAGCCGTAATGGCCTCATGTTTGGAAAGCTCCTCCGATTTTTTTTCACAGTTTTTTCCCGGATTTTTTTCCGGTTTTTTCCCTTTTTTTTTTTTTTTTTTACGTTCTGCTGACCCTCATTCTTTAAATGACGCTATCTCGAGGAGGACATTTAAAGGCGAGCCGTAATGGCCTCATTTTTGGCAAGCTCCTCCGGTTTTTTTTTCACAGTTTTTTTCCCAAATTTTTTTTCCTTTTTTTCTAGTTTTTTTTTCTTTTTTTTTTCTGCTGACCCTCGTTCTTTAAATGACGCTATCCCGAGGAGGACACTTAAAGGCGAGCCGTAATGGCCTCATTTTTGGCAAGCTCCTCCGGTTTTTTTTCAAAGTGTTTTTCCCGGATTTTTTTTCCGGTTTGGTTTTTCTGGTTTTTTCCATTTTTTTTACGTTGTGCTGACCCTCATTCTTTAAATGACTCTATCCCGAGGAGGAAACGTAAAAGCGAGCCGTAATGGCCTCATCTTTGGGAAGCTCCTCCGGTTTTTTTTCACAGTTTTTTCCCCGATTTTTTTCCGGTTTTTTTCCTTTTTTTTTTTTTTTTACGTTCTGCTGACCCTCGTTCTTTAAATGACGCTATCCCGAGGAGGACACCTAAAGGCGAGCCGTAATGGCCTCATCTTTGGCAAGCTCCGCCATTTTTTTTTACAGTTTTTTTCCCGAATTTTTTTCTGGTTTTTATTTTTTTTGTTTTTCTAGTTTTTTTTTCCTTTTTTTTTTCTTTTTTTTTTTTACATTCTGCTGACCCCCGTTCTTTAAATGACGCTATCTCGAGGAGGACACCTAAAGGCGAGCCGTAATGGCCTCATCTTTGGCAAGCTCCTCTGATTTTTTTCACAGTTATTTTCCGGTTTGTTTTTTTCTGGTTTTTCCAGTTTTTTTTTTTAACGTTGTGCTGACCCTCGTTCTTTAAATGACGCTATCCCCAGGAGTAAACGTAATAGTGAGCCGTAATGGCCTCATCTTTGGGAAGTTCCTCCGGTTTTTTTTCAAAGTTTTTTCCTGAATTTTTTTTCCGGTTTTTTTCCATTTTTTTTTTACGTTCTGCTGACCCTCATTCTTTAAATGACGCTATCCCGAGGAGGACACCTAAAGGCCAGCCGTAATGGCCTCATCTTTGGCAAGCTCCTCCGGTTTTTTTTCACAGTTTTTTTCACGAATTTTTTTTCGTTTTTTTCCAGTTTTTTTTTCTTTTTTTTTCTGCTGACCCTCGTTCTTTAATTGATGCTATCCCGAGGAGGACACCTAAAGTCGAGCCGTAATGGCCTCATCTTTGACAAGCTCCTCCAGTTTTTTTTTCACAGTTTTTTTCCCAAATTTTTTCCGGATTTTTTTTTACATTCTGCTGACCCCCGTTCTTTAAATGATGCTATCCCGAGGAGGACACCTAAAGGCGAGCCGTAATGGCCTCATCTTTGGCAAGCTCCTCCGATTTTCTTCACAGTTTTTTCCGGTTTATTTTTTTCTAGTTTTTTCCAGTTTGTTTTTTTCTTTTTTTTTCTATTTTTTTTACGTTCTGCTGACCCTCGTTCTTTAAATAACGCTATCCCGAGGAGGACACCTAAAGGCGAGCCGTAATGGCCTCATCTTTGGCAAGCTCCTCCGGTTTTTTTCACAGTTTTTTCGAGATTTTTTTCTGGTTTTTTCCTTTTTTTTTACTTTGTGCTGACCCTCGTTCTTTAAATGACGCTATCCCGAGGAGGACACCTAAAAGCAAGCCGTAATGGCCTCATCTTTAGCGAGTTCCTCCGATTTTTTTTACATTTTTTTCCAGAATTTTTTCTGGTTTTTTTCAAGTTTTTTTTTTTTTTTTTTTTTTTTTTTTTTTTTTTTTTACGTTCTGCTGACCCTCATTCTTTAAATGACGCTATCCCGAGGAGGACACCTAAAGGTGAGCCGTAATGGCCTCATTTTTGGCAAGCTCCTCTGATTTTTTCTCAGGTTTTTTCCCGAATTTTTTTTCCGGTTTTTCCATTTTTTTTTACGTTCTGCTGACCCTCGTTCTTTAAATGACGCTATCCCGAGGAGGTCACCTAAAGGCGAGCCGTAATGGCATCATTTTTGGCAAGCTCCTCCGGTTTTTTTTCACAGTTTTTCTTGGATTTTTTTTCTGGTTTATTTTTTTCTGGTTTTTTCCTTTTTTTTTTTACGTTGTGCTGACCCTCGTTCTTTAAATGACGCTATCCCGAGGAGGAAACGAAAAAGCGAGCCGTAATGGCCTCATCTTTGGGAAGCTCCTCCGGTTTTTTTTTCAGAGTTTTTTCCCAGATTTTTTTCCGGTTTTTTTTCCTTTTTTTTTTTTACGTTCTGCTGATCCTCATTCTTTAAATGACGCTATCTCGAGGAGGACATTTAAAGGCGAGCCGTAATGGCCTCATTTTTTGCAAGCTCCTCCGGTTTTTTTCACAGTTTTTTTCCCAAATTTTTTTCCGGTTAGTTTTTTTCCGGTTTTTTCCATTTTTTTTACGTTCTGCTGACCCTCAATCTTTAAATAACGCTATCCCGAGGAGGACACCTAAAGGCGAGCTGTAATTTCCTCATCTTTGGCAAGCTCCTCCGGTTTTTTTTCACAGTTTTTTTCCCGAATTTTTTCTGCTGACCCTTGTTCTTTAAATGACGCTATCCCGAGGAGGACACCTAAAGGCAAGCCGTAATGGCCTCATCTTTGGCAAGCTCCTCCAGTTTTTTTTTCACAGTTTTTTTCTCGAATTTTTTCTGTTTTTTTTTTTCAATTTTTTCCTTTTTTTTTACATTCTGCTGACCCCCGTTCTTTAAATGACGCTATCCCGAGGAGGACACCTAAAGGCGAGCCGTAATGGCCTCATCTTTGGCAAGTTCCTCCGATTTTTTTCACAGTTTTTTTCCGCTTTGTTTTTTTTCGGTTTTTTCCAGTTTTTTTTTAACGTTGTGCTTACCCACATTATTTAAATGACGCTATCCCAAGGTGGAAACGTAAAAGCGAGCCATAATGGCCTCATCTTTGGGAAGCTCCTTGATGTGTGGAAAACAATCCAACACAAAACTCACCGGCAAGCGTACTGGGTCGCATCAAGTAATAATAACTCACATGAGTGAGGTCGATCCCACAGGGATTGAAAGATTGAGCAATTTTAGTTTAATGGTTGATTTAGTCAAGCGAATCAAGTATTGGTTGAGTGGTTTGTAATTTGCAGAGACTAAATTGCTTGAAATGTAAAGGGAGAGGGGAAATTGCAGTAAATGAAAGAACAGGAAAGTAAAGAGGAAGAATCTTAAAGAATAAGTAAGGTAAATTGCAAAAACTTAGATTGCAAGAAATATAAATAACTGAAGCTTAAAGTGCAAGAAATGTAAATTGCTTGAATTATAAAAGGAATTAGGAATTGGAAGTGCAGAATTTAAACAAGCAAGAGTAAATTGCAATAAACAGAAGAGTAGAGGATTAATTGAATTAAACTAGATCTCAACAGAAAAGTAAAAATGCTTGAGAATGAAAACAGAAAATGACTTGTGCTTAATTTGCAGCAAATTAAAAGAAGTTGAAGATCTCAGGAGTGGAAGAGACTAGATAACAAGTCTAGATCTCAAATCCTTCCTTGATCCAACAAGAGCAATTGCAAAAGAAATAAAGAAAAGTAAATTGCAGAAAGAGTAGAAGATGAAGCAGTAAAGTAAAACAGAAAGTGGAATTCAATTGTGCAGAAAATTAAACAAGAGCTCTCAAGGTGAGATTGAAACAGAAGTTCTTCAATTCTTCACCCAAGATCAAAAGCAAGAAAAGTAAAGAGTGCTCAAGCAAGAACCAAGAAGAAGAGAGATCAATTCTCCTTCCAAGTTCTCAGAAATAAAATTAAAAAGCTCAAAATTGAAAAATGCAATTAAAAGGAAAAATTCAAAGTAAAGTTTAGAGGTTCAAAAGTCCTGATTACATCAAACTAGATCCTATTTATACACTTTCTATTCTTGGATTTTGGAATTTGGATGGGCTTTTGATTTGGTGAAGAAATGAATTAAGTTGGAGTTTTAATTCAATTTTTCAGCCCAATATTTCACCTCCCAGGGGTAAGCTCAGTTGGAAAAACCAACTGAGCACTCAAGTGTGCTGCCTGATGTGTGGAAACGATCCAACACAAAACTCACCGGCAAGTGTACTGGGTCGCATCAAGTAATAATAACTCACATGAGTGAGGTCAATCCCACAGGGATTGAAAGGATTGAGCAATTTTAGTTTAGTGGTTGATTTAGTCAAGCGAATCAAGATTTGGTTGAGTGATTTGTGATTTGCATAAGCTAAATTGCATGGAAAGTAAAGGGAGAAGGGGAAATTGCAGTAAATGAAAGAACAGGAAAGTAAATGTGCTGAATCTTAAAGTGCAAGTAATGTAAATTGCAGAAACTTAGATTGCAAGAAATGTAAATGACTGAATCTTAAAGTGCAAGTAATGTAAATTGCTTGAATTATAAAGGGGATTGGGAGTTGGGTTTGCAGAATTTAGACAAGACAGAAGTAAATTGCATTAAACATAAAAGACAAAATTGAATTGCAGTGAAGTAGATCTTAAACAAAAGAGTAAAATGCTTTGAGAATTTAAAAGACAGAGAAAGCAGTGCTTAATTTGCAGCAAAGTAAAAGAGGTTGAAGATCTCAGGAGTGGAAGAGACTAGATAACAAGTCTAGGTCTCAAATCCTTCCTTGATCCAACAAGAACAATTGTAAAAGAAACTGAAAAGTGAATTGCAGAAGGAGTAGGAGATGAAGCAGTAAATGGAAACTGAAATTCAATTGTGCAGAAAAATTAAACAAGATCTCAAGGTGAGATTGAAACAGAAGTTCTTCAATTCTCCACCCAAGATCCAAAGCAAGAAAAATAAAAGAGTGCTCAAGCAAGAACCAAGAAGAAGAGAGATCAATTCTCCTTCCAAGTTCTCTGAAATTACAAACTCAAAGCAAAAAGATCAGAATTAAAATGAAAGCTCCAAAGGAAAATACAAAGTAAAAGTCTAGAGGTAAAAGAAGATAAAAATCCAAAAGTTCAAAAGTCCTAATTACATCAAACTAACTCCTATTTATACACTTTCTATTCTTGGATTTTGGAATTTGGGTGGGCTTTTGATTTGGTGAAGAAATGAATTAAATTGGATTTTTAATCCAATTTTTAGCCCAAATTGCACCTCCAGGGGAAAGCTCAGTTGGAAAATCCAACCTAGCTTTCAAGCATGCTGCCATCCGTGCCAAAATTGGTGCGCCCAGCACTTGGTGGAGTGTGTGACACTAGAGCTCAGTTGGAATTTTGAACTGAGCTCTAGGTGTGTCAAAGTTGTGCGCTATGCTTCCTCCTTGGTGCGCCAAAATGCTTGTCACAGCCCCCTTGTTGCGCCAAGATGCTTGCTCCTTGGTGTCATGACCGTGTCAAATTGTGGAGGCTTGGAGGGTTGATGCTCAGTTGGAAAAACCAACTGAGCTTTCCTTGCAGCGCCTTGCTTATGGCCTCAATGTCCCCAAGTTTGAATCCTGGTGGAGGAAGTCTTGGAGCTAGTTTCCTTGGATGAGTGGGTGCTCTTCTGTTGTGTTTCCAAGAGCTCCTTGGTTCGAACCTTGGCCCAAGCATTTCAGTTATTTTCTTTTGATTTTCCTTGCAAGCTTGGTGGCACTCCTTCCTTATGTTTCAAGGAATTCCCATGTTCGAATCTTGGAGGAAGCATTCTAGCTATTTATTCTTGAATTCCCTTGCAAGGAGTAGCGTGTGGTTCCAAGTTCGAACCATGGAGAAGGCCTTTTGGCTATTTCTTCTTGAATTTCATTGCAAGGAGTGTTCCTTGCTTCCCTTAGCTCATGAGTTCGAAACTTGGTGGCTTCACTCCTTGGAAGTTCATCTTGAATAAATTTGGAGAGGTCCCCGATAAAGTTAACTTAGTTAACTTTGCTTTGTACTATTTCCTTGCTTTCTTTAGTGCTCAGTTAACTATTTGAACTTAGCTTTGTACCTTGCCTTCTCCTTTCATTCCTTGTAAAGCTCAGTTTGCTTTCTCAACTTAGCTTTCCTTCTTCCTCAATGTGGTTATGCTTTTTCTTCCCTTTGCCACGCTTTCTCTTTCCTTGGGCACGCTTCTTGCTTCCCTTGGAAACGTTTCTTATTTCCTTTGGGCACGCTCCTTAAGCCACGCTTTTCTTGTTTTCTTCTTTCTTCACCTACAATTAACCAAATTAACCAATCAAAGTATCACAAAATTCACAAGGTTTATAAATCCATTAATTATCAATTAAATTTAGCTTAAACCTCATGATTTAGCTCTAATTACATGGAGGTTGTTTGATTTAAGGAAGTCATGCATTTTCATTCCAAATTACTTACTTAGAATGCAAGAAAGTGCATAAAACCTAATAAAAACAAATAAAAAGGCTAGTGAAACTAGGCTAAGATGACTTGTCATCACAACACCAAACTTAAAACTTGCTTGTCCCCAAGCAAGCACTTAAACATAAGAGAAGATAGAATGAAATAGATAGGTACGCATGTCCTTATTATGCAAATAGTTGAATTTTGTTTATGGGGTTTTATGCAGATCAAAAATAGCTCATTTATTACTTGCTGTCAAAACAAACAATGTTTCCTTAAGGGTTCACCAAGGTTGCTGCTATGATTCCTTACCTTTTTGCTTAATTCCCTTGTTAGCTTTTTCTTCTTTCTTTTGCATTTCAGAGCTTATTATTTATTAAGGGCTTGGTGTCAAATGTTGCAGTGGCCTTTGGCTTATTTTCACTCAACATTTTTTTTTCACCACAGACACATGGCTCACTTCTTTCTTCCTAGGATCATTGATGCCCAGCATCTCTTTGGATTACTAAATGTTTTGTAGCTAGGTTGCTCTTTATTGTGGACTTTCAGTTGACAATCCCAAATCAGTTGATCTAAGTTGCCAAGTTTTAAAATACTCCTTAGAACCTACTTGTCCAAGCATATCCTAGTACATAAACACCACAGGCATATGTCCTAGGGTCCAAGCTATTGGTGTCTAGCCTTATTGTTTGTTTCTTTGCCAACTTTTGGTTTTTCTTCTTTCTTTTTCTTTCTGTTTTGGTTTATTTTCAAGGGTCTTTCATTATTTGAAGGATCATAGCAGCAAACTAGCTTAAGCTTTAAGAAACAAGTCATTCTGCAACATTTATTTCATGAGCTAATAGTTGAATCAAACACACACCACCACTAATCTTTCATTCTAACTTTTGCAACATTGAAAAATTATTTTTCTAAATCAAACATCTTTCTTTTATTCAAACAGCAAGGGAGACAAGACAAAGTATTCAAGTTAATGAGTGATGACAATTATTATGCAGATAACTTTCTTTAACTAGCCACTAATTTAAACAAAAGAAATAGTAAATCATGAAGCAATTGGAGGCATGTCATGTTTCAGACATGCATCTTCCTTATTTAAGTAAAAGCAAGAAAAGGAACTTCACCACCTCTATTTGTCAGGCATTTCCATTCTTTTGGATTTGCTGGATTCTCCCTTGTTCTTCTTCCTTTTCCCAAGCTTGGAGTAGTCACGAACATCTTCACTAGGGCACCTTCTGTCCCAGATGGGATCTATGAGGGGACACTTCTTCACCACCTCTTTTTTTTTTATACGTTCTGCTGACCCTCGTTCTTTAAATGACGCTATCCCGAGGAGGACACCTAAAGGCGAGCCGTAATGGCCTCATCTTTGGCAAGCTCCTCCGGTTTTTTTCACAGTTTTTTTCCAGATTTTTTTTCCGGTTTGTTTTTTTCCAGGTTTTTTTTTTTTTTTTTTTTTTTTTTTTTTACGTTCTGCTGACCCACGTTATTTAAATGACGCTATCCCGAGGAGGACACCTAAAGGCGAGCCGTAATGGCCTCATTTTTGGCAAGCTCCTCCGGTTTTTTTTCACAGTTTTTTTCTCGGTTTTTTTTTCCGGTTTTTTCCATTTTTTTTTTACGTTCTGCTGACCCTCGTTCTTTAAATGATGCTATCCCGAGGAGGACACCTAAAGGCGAGCCGTAATGGCCTCATTTTTGGCAAGCTCCTCCGGTTTTTTTTTCAAAATTTTTTTCCCGGATTTTTTTTTCCGGTTTGTTTTTTTCCGGTTTTTTCCTTTTTTTTTTTTTACGTTGTGCTGACCCTCGTTCTTTAAATGACGCTATCCCGAGGAGGAAACGTAAAAGCGAGCCGTAATGGCCGCATCTTTGGGAAGCTCCTCCGGTTTTTTTTTCACATTTTTTTCCCGGATTTTTTTTTCCGATTTTTTTCCTTTTTTTTTTTTACGTTCTACTGATCCTCATTCTTTAAATGACGCTATCTCGAGGAGGACATTTAAAGGCGAGCCGTAATGGCCTCATTTTTGGCAAGCTCCTCCAGTTTTTTTTCACAATTTTTTTCTCGGATTTTTTTTCGGTTAGTTTTTTTCCGGTTTTTTCCATTTTTTTTACGTTCTGCTGACCCTCAATCTTTAAATGACGCTATCCCGAGGAGGACACCTAAAGGCGAGCCGTAATGGCCTCATCTTTGGCAAGCTCATCCGGTTTTTTTTTCACAGTTTTTTTTCTGAATTTTTTTTCCGGTTTTTTCCAGTTTTTTTTCTTTTTTTATTTCTGCTGACCCTCGTTCTTTAAATGTCGCTATCCCGAGGAGGACACCTAAAGGCGAGCCGTAATGGCCTCATCTTTGGCAAGCTCCTCCAGTTTTTTTTTTCACAATTTTTTTCCCGAATTTTTTTCTGGTTTTTTTTTTTCGATTTTTTCCTTTTTTTTTTTATATTCTGCTGACCCCCGTTCTTTAAATGACGCTATCCCGAGGAGGACACTTAAAGGCGAGCCGTAATGGCCTCATCTTTGGCAAGTTCCTCCGATTTTTTTCGTAGTTTTTTTCCGTTTGTTTTTTTCCGATTTTTTCCAGTTTTTTCTTTTCTTTTTTTTAACGTTGTGCTAACCCTCGTTCTTTAAATGACACTATCTCGAGGAGGAAACATATAAGCGAGCCGTAATGGCCTCATCTTTGAAAAGCTCCTTGATGTGTGGAAAACGATCCAACGCAAAACTCACCGGCAAGTGTACTGGGTCGCATCAAGTAATAATAACTCACATGAGTGAGGTCGATCCCACAGGGATTGAAGGATTGAGCAATTTTAGTTTAGTGATTGATTTAGTCAAGCGAATCAAGTATTGGTTGAGTGGTTTGTAATTTGCAGAGACTAAATTGCTTGAAATGTAAAGGGAGAGGGGAAATTGCAGTAAATGAAAGAACAGGAAAGTAAAGAGGCAGAATCTTAAAGAACAAGTAAGGTAAATTGTAGAAACTTAGATTGCAAGAAATATAAATAACTGAAGCTTAAAGTGCAAGAAATGTAAATTGCTTGAATTATAAAAGGAATTGGGAATTGGGAGTGCAGAATTTAAACAAGCAAGAGTAAATTGCAAAAAACAGAAGAGTAGAGGATTAATTGAATTAAACTCGATCTCAACAGAAAAGTAAAAATGCTTGAGAATGAAAACAGAAAATGACTTGTGCTTAATTTGCAGTAAATTAAAAGAAGTTGAAGATCTCAGGAGTAGAAGAGACTAGATAACAAGTCTAGATCTCAAATCCTTCCTTGATCCAACAAGAGAAATTGCAAAAGAAATAAAGAAAAGTAAATTGCAGAAAGAGTAAAAGATGAAGCAGTAAAGTAAAACAGAAAGTGGAATTCAATTGTGCAGAAAATTAAACAAGAGCTCTCAAGGTGAGATTGAAACAGAAGTTCTTCAATTCTTCACCCAAGATCAAAAGCAAGAAAAGTAAAGAGTGCTCAAGCAAGAACCAAGAAGAAGAGAGATCAATTCTCCTTCCAAGTTCTCAGAAATAAAAATAAAAAGCTCAAAATTGAAAAATGCAATTAAAAGGAAAAATTCAAAGTAAAGTCTAGAGGTTCAAAAGTCCTGATTACATCAAACTAGATCCTATTTATACACTTTCTATTCTTGGATTTTGGAATTTGGATGGGCTTTTGATTTGGTGAAGAAATGAATTAAGTTGGAGTTTTAATTCAATTTTTCAGCCCAATATTTCACCTCCCAGGGGTAAGCTCAGTTGGAAAAACCAACTGAGCACTCAAGTGTGCTACCCGTGTCAAGTATGGTGCATGTCCCAGCCTTGGTTGAATGCGTGACACTAGAGCTCAGTTGGAGTTTTGAACTGAGCTCTAGGCCGTGTCATGGTGCGCTTGGCTTGCTCCTTGTTGCGTCAATTTGTGTGTCACGACCGTGTCATGGTGCGCTTCTTGTTGTTCCTTGGCGTGACAAAGTGTGGGGAGAAGGAGGGGTAGCGCTCAGTTGGAAAAACCAACTGAGCTTTCCTTGGTGTAGCGCTTGGCTTTCCACTCCAAGGTCCCAGGTTCAAATCCTGGTGGAGGAAGTTTGAAGCAATTTCCTTTGGATGAGTGGAAGCTCCTCCCTTGTGTTTCCAAGAGCTCCCTGGTTCGAACCTTGGCCAATGCACCTTGGATTATTTTCCTTGCAAGCTTGGTGGTGCTCCTCCCTTGTGTTTCAAAGGATTCCCAAGTTCGAAACTTGGCCCAAGCATTTTAGATATTTCTTCTTGATTTTCCTTGCAAGGAGTAGCGTGTGATTCCAAGTTCGAACCTTGGATGAAGCATTTTGGCTATTTCTTCTTGATTTTCCTTGCAAGGAGCGTTCCTTGCCTCTCCTTGGTCCTTGGTTCGAATCTTGGTGGCTTCATCCCTTGGAATTTCATCTTGAATTAATTTTGGGAGGTCCCCGATAAAGTTCACTTAGTGAACTGAGCTTCATGCCATTTCCTTGCTTTCTTTAGTGCTCAGTTAACTATTTGAACTTAGCTTGGTGCCTTACTTTCTCCTTTCATTCCTTGTGAAGCTCAGTTCATTTCCCAAACTTAGCCTTCACTCTTCTTTGATTTTTGCCACGCCTTTTTCTTTCCTTGGGCACGCTTCTTAAGCCACGCTTTTCTTATTTTCTTCTTTCTTCACCTACAAGTAATCAAATCAACCAATCAAAGTATCACCAAATTCACAAGGTTTATAAATCAATTAATTATCAATTAAATTTAGCTTAAACCTCATGATTTAGCATCAATTACATGGTGGTTGTTTGATTAAAAGAAGTCATGCATTTTCATTCCAAATTACTTACTTAGAATGCAAGAAAGTGCATAAAACCTAATAAAAACAAAGAAAAAGGCTAGTGAAACTAGGCTAAGATGACTTGTCATCACTCCTCCGGTTTTTTTTTCACAGTTTTTTCCCAGATTTTTTTTCCGGTTTTTTTCCTTTTTTTTTTTTACGTTCAGCTGACCCTCATTCTTTAAATGACGCTATCCCGAGGAGGACACTTAAAGGCGAGCCGTAATGGCCTCATTTTTAGCAAGCTCCTCCGTTTTTTTTTCACAGTTTTTTTCCGGTTTTTTTTCCATTTTTTTTTAACGTTCTGCTGACCCTCGTTCTTTAAATGACGCTATCCCGAGGAGGAAACGTAAAAGCGAGCCGTAATGGCCTCATCCTTGGCAAGCTCCTCCGGTTTTTTTCACAGTTTTTTCCAGTTTTTTTCCGGGTTTTTTTTTTTTTTTTTTTTATGTTCTGCTGACCCTCGTTCTTTAAATGACGCTATCCCGAGGAGGACACCTAAAGGCGAGCCGTAATGGCCTCATCTTTGGCAAGCTCCTCTGGTTTTTTTCACAGTTTTTTTTCAGATTTTTTTCCGGTTTGTTTTTTCCAGGTTTTTTTTTTTTTTTTTTTTTACGTTCTGCTGACCCTCGTTCTTTAAATGACGCTATCCCGAGGAGGACACCTAAAGGCGAGCCGTAATGGCCTCATTTTTGGCAAGCTCCTCCGGTTTTTTTTCACAGTTTTTTTCCCGAGTTTTTTTTCTGGTTTTTTCCATTTTTTTTTACGTTCTGCTGACCCTTGTTCTTTAAATGACGCTATCCCGAGGAGGACACCTAAAGGCAAGCCGTAATGGCCTCATCTTTGGCAAGCTCCTCCGGTTTTTTTCACAGTTTTTTTCCCGAATTTTTTTTTCTGGTTTGTTTTTTCCGGTTTTTTCCAGTTTTTTTTTCTTTTTTTTTTCTGCTGACCCTCGTTCTTTAAATGACGCTATCCCGAGGAGGACACCTAAAGGCGAGCCGTAATGGCCTCATCTTTGGCAAGCTCCTCCAGTTTTTTTTCACAGTTTTTTCCCAAATTTTTTTCCGGTTTTTTTTTTCGATTTTTTCCATTTTTTTTTACGTTCTGCTGACCCCCGTTCTTTAAATGACGCTATCCCGAGGAGGACACCTAAAGGCGAGCCGTAATGGCCTCATCTTTGGCAAGCTCCTCCGGTTTTTTCACAGTTTTTTTCCGGTTTTTTCCAGGGTTTTTTTTTTTTACGTTGTGCTGACCCTCGTTCTTTAAATGACGCTATCCCGAGGAGGAAACGTAAAAGCGAGCCGTAATGGCCTCATCCTTGGGAAGCTCCTCCGGTTTTTTTCCACAATTTTTTTTACGGATTTTTTCCGGTTTTTTTCCTTTTTTTTTTTTTTTTTTTACGTTCTGCTGACCCTCATTCTTTAAATGACGCTATCCCGAGGAGGACAAGTAAAGGCGAGCCGTAATGGCCTCATTTTTGGCAAGCTCCTCCGGTTTTTTTCACAGTTTTTTTCCCGAATTTTTTTTCCGGTTAGTTTTATTCCGGTTTTTTCCATTTTTTTTTACGTTCTGCTGACGCTCGTTCTTTAAATGACGCTATCCCGAGGAGGACACCTAAAGGCGACCCGTAATGGCCTCATTTTTGGCAAGCTCCTCCGGTTTTTCTCACAGTTTTTTTCCCAGATTTTTTTTTCGGTTTGTTTTTTTCCGGTTTTTTCCACTATTTTTTTAAGTTCTGCTGACCCTCGTTCTTTAAATGACGCTATCCCGAGGAGGACACCTAAAGGCGAGCCGAAATGGCCTCATCTTTGGCAATCTCCTCCGGTTTTTTTTCACAGTTTTTTTCCCGAATTTTTTTTCCGGTTTTTTCCAGTTTTTTTTCTTTTTTTTTTCTGCAGAACCTCATTCTTTAAATGACGCTATCCCGACGAGGACACCTAAAGGCGAGCCGTAATGGCCTCATCTTTGGCAAGCTCCTCCAGTTTTTTTCCGGAATTTTTTTCCGGTTTTTTTCGATTTTTTCCATTTTTTTTACGTTCTGCTGACCCCCGTTCTTTAAATGATGCTATCCCGAGGAGGACACCTAAAGGCGAGCCGTAATGGCCTCATCTTTGGCAAGCTCCTCCGGTTTTTTCACAGTTTTTTTCCGGTTTTTTCCAGGGTTTTTTTTTTTTTTTTTTTTACGTTGTGCTGACCCTCGTTCTTTAAATGACGCTATCCCTAGGGGGAAACGTAAAAGCGAGCCGTAATGGCCTCATCCTTGGGAAGCTCCTCCGGTTTTTTTTTCACAATTTTTTTACGGATTTTTTCCGGTTTTTTTACTTTTTTTTTTTTTACGATCTGCTGACCCTCATTCTTTAAATGACGCTATCCCGAGGAGGACACTTAAAGGCGAGCCGTAATGGCCTCATTTTTGGCAAGCTCCTCCGGTTTTTTTTCACAGTTTTTTTCCCGAATTTTTTTTTTTGGTTAGTTTTTTTCCGGTTTTTTCCATTTTTTTTTACGTTCTGCTGACCCTCCTTCTTTAAATGACGCTATCCCGAGGAGGACACCTAAAGGCGAGCCGTAATGGCCTCATTTTTGGCATGCTCCTCCCGTTTTTTTCACAGTTTTTTCCCAGTTTTTTTTCCGGTTTGTTTTTTCCGGTTTTTTCCATTTTTTTTAAGTTCTGCTGACCCTCGTTCTTTAAATGACGCTATCCCGAGGAGGACACCTAAAGGCGAGCCGAAATGGCCTCATCTTTGGCAAGCTCCTCCGGTTTTTTTTCACAATTTTTTCCCGAATTTTTTTCCCGGTTTTTTCCAGTTTTTTTTTCTTTTTTTTTTTGCTGACCCTCGTTCTTTAAATGACGCTATCCTGAGGAGGACACCTAAAGGCGAGCCGTAATGGCCTCATCTTTGGCAAGCTCCTCCAGTTTTTTTCCCAAAATTTTTTCCGGTTTTTTTTCGATTTTTTCCGTTTTTTTTTACGTTCTGCTGACCCTCGTTCTTTAAATGACGCTATCCCGAAGAGGACACCTAAATGCGAGCTGTAATGGCCTCATCTTTGGCAAGCTCCTCCGGTTTTTTTTCACAGATTTTTTCCCGAATTTTTTTTCCGGTTTGTTTTTTTCCAGTTTTTTCCAGTTTTTTTTTCCTTTTTTTTCTGCTGACCCTCGTTCTTTAAATGACGCTATACCGAGGAGGATACCTAAAGGCGAGCCGTAATGGCCTCATCTTGGGCAAGCTCCTCCGGTTTTTTTTCACAGTTTTTATCCCAATTTTTTTTCCGGTTTTTTCCAGTTATTTTTTCTTTTTTTTTTTTCTGCTGACCCTCGTTCTTTAAATGACTCTATCCCGACGAGGACACCTAAAGGCCAGCCGTAATGGCCTCATCTTTGGCAAGCTCCTCCAGTTTTTTTCCCGAAAATTTTTCCGGTTTTTTTTCGATTTTTTCCATTTTTTTTTACGTTCTGCTGACCCTCGTTCTTTAAATGACGCTATCCCGAGGGGGACACCTAAATGCGAGCTGTAATGGCCTCATCGTTGGCAAGCTCCTCCGGTTTTTTTTCCAATTTTTTTTCCGGTTTGTTTTTCCGGTTTTTTCCAGTTTTTTTTCCTTTTTTTTTGCTGACTCTCGTTCTTTAAATGACGCTATACCGAGGAGGACACCTAAAGGCGAGCCGTAATGGCCTCATCTTTGGCAAGCTCCTCCAGTTTTTTTTTCACAATTTTTTTCCCGAAATTTTTTCCGGTTTTTTTTTTTCGATTTTTTCCAGTTTTTTTTTAACGTTCTGCTGACCCTCGTTCTTTAAATGACGCTATCCCGAGGAGGACACCTAAATGCGAGCTCTAATGGCGTCATATTTGGCAAGCTCCTCCGATTTTTTTCACAGTTTTTTTCCAGATTTTTTTTCCGGTTTGTTTTTTTCCAGGTTTTTTTTTTTTTTTTACGTTCTGCTGACCCTCGTTCTTTAAATGACGCTATCCCGAGGAGGACACCTAAATGCGAGCCGTAATAGCCTCATCTTTGGCAAGCTCCTCCGGTTTTTTTCACAGTTTTTTTCCCGAATTTTTTTTCCGGTATTTTCCAGTTTTTTTTTTCCATTTTTTTCTGCTGACCGTCGTTCTTTAAATGACGCTATCCCGAGGAGGACACCTAAAGCCGAGCCATAATGGCCTCATCTTTGGCAAGCTCCTCCAGTTTTTTTTTCACAGTTTTTTTCCCGAAATTTTTCCGGTTTTTTTTTTTCGATTTTTTCCAGTTTTTTTTATTTTTCTTTTTATTTTTATTTTATTTTATTTTTTTTACATTCTGTTGACCCCCGTTCTTTAAATGACGCTATCCCGAGGAGGACACCTAAAGGCGAGCCGTAATGGCCGCATCTTTGGCAAGCTCCTCCGGTTTTTTTCACAGTTTTTTCCAGATCTTTTTTCGGTTTGTTTTTTTCCATGTTTTTTTTTTTTTACGTTCTGCTGACCCTCGTTCTTTAAATGACGCTATCCCGAGGAGGACACCTAAATGCGAGCCGTAATAGCCTCATCTTTGGCAAGCTCCTCCGGTTTTTTTCACAGTTTTTTTCCCGAATTTTTTTCCGGTATTTTCCAGTTTTTTTTTTCCATTTTTTTCTGCTGACCGTCGTTCTTTAAATGACGCTATCCCGAGGAGGACACCTAAAGCCGAGCCATAATGGCCTCATCTTTGGCAAGCTCCTCCAGTTTTCTTTTCACAGTTTTTTTCCCGAAATTTTTCCGGTTTTTTTTTTTCGATTTTTTCCAGTTTTTTTTATTTTTCTTTTTATTTTTATTTTATTTTATTTTTTTTACATTCTGTTGACCCCCGTTCTTTAAATGACGCTATCCCGAGGAGGACACCTAAATGCGAGCCGTAATGGCCTCATCTTTGGCAAGCTCCTCCGGTTTTTTTTACAGTTTTTTTTCCGAATTTTTTTTCGGTTTGTTTTTTTCCGGTTTTTTCTAGTTTTTTTTTCCTTTTTTTTCTGCTGACCCTCGTTCTTTAAATGACGCTATCCCGAGGAGGACACTTAAAGGCGAGCCGTAATGGCCTCATCTTTGGCAAGCTCCTCTAGTTTTTTTTTTCACAGTTTTTTTCCCGAAATTTTTTCTGGTTTTTTTTTTTTCGATTTTTTCCATTTTTTTTTCACATTCTGCTGACCCTTGTTCTTTAAATGACGCTATCCCGAGGAGGATACCTAAAGGCGAGCCGTAATGGCCTCATCTTTGGCAAGCTCCTTCGGATTGTTTCACAATTTTTTTCCAGATTTTTTTCTGGTTTATTTTTTCCAGGTTTTTTTTTTTTTTACGCTCTGCTGACCCTCGTTCTTTAAATGACGCTATCCCGAGGAGGACACCTAAAGGCGAGCCGTAATGGCCTCATTTTTGGCAAGCTCCTCCGGTTATTTTTCACAGTTTTTTCCCGGATTTTTTTTTCCGGTTTGTTTTTTTCCGGTTTTTTCCATTTTTTTTTTACGTTCTGCTGACCCTCGTTCTTTAAATGACGCTATCCCGAGGAGGACACCTAAAGGCGAGGCATAATGGCCTCATCTTTGGCAAGCTCCTCCAGTTTTTTTTCACATTTTTTTCGCAAATTTTTTTTCCGGTTTTTTCCAATTTTTTTCTTTTTTTTTCTTTTTTTATTTTTTTTTTACGTTCTGCTGACCCTTATTCTTTAAATGACGCTATCCCGAGGAGGACACTTAAATGCGAGCCGTAATGGCCTCATTTTCGGGAAGCTCCTCCGGTTTTTTTCACAGTTTTTTTCCCAGATTTTTTTTCAGGTTAGTTTTTTTCCGGTTTTTTCCATTTTTTTTACGTTCTGCTGACCCTCGTTCTTTAAATGACGCTATCCCGAGGAGGACACCTAAAGGCGAGCCGTAATGGCCTCATCTTTTGCAAGCTCCTCCGGTTTTTTTTTCACAGTTTTTTTCCCGAATTTTTTTTCCGGTTTTTTCCAGTTGTTTTTTCTTTTTTTTTTTTTCTGCTGACCCTCGTTCTTTAAATGACGCTATCCCGAGGAGGACACCTAAAGGCGAGCCGTAATGGCCTCATCTTTGGCAAGCTCCTCCGGTTTTTTTCACAGCTTTTTTCCAGATTTTTTTCCGTTTTTTTTATACGTTCTGCTTACCCTCGTTCTTTAAATGACGCTATCCCGAGGAGGACACCTAAAGGCGAGCCGTAATGGCCTCATTTTTTGCAAGCTCCACTGGTTGTTTTTCACAGTTTTTTCCCGGATTTTTTTTCCGGTTTATTTTTTCCGGTTTTTTCCATTTTTTTTTACGTTCTGCTGACCCTCGTTCTTTAAATGACGCTATCCCGATGAGGACACCTAAAGGCGAGGCATAATGGCCTCATCTTTGGCAAGCTCCTCCGGTTTTTTTTCACATTTTTTTCCCAATTTTTTTTTCCAGTTTTTTCCAGTTTTTTTCTTTTTTTTCTTTTTTTTATTTTTTTTTTACGTTCTGCTGACCCTCATTCTTTAAATGACGCTATCCCGAGGAGGACACTTAAAGGCGAGCTGTAATGGCCACATTTTCGGGAAGCTCCTCCTGTTTTTTTTCACAGTTTTTTTCCCGGATTTTTTTTCAGGTTAGTTTTTTTCCGATTTTTTCCATTTTTTTTACGTTCTGCTGACCCTCGTTCTTTAAATGACGCTATCCCGAGGAGGACACCTAAAGGCGAGCCATAATGGCCTCATCTTTGGCAAGCTCCTCCATTTTTTTTTTCACAGTTTTTTTCCTGAATTTTTTTTCCAGTTTTTTCCAGTTGTTTTTTCTTTTTTTTTTTTCTGCTGAACCTCGTTCTTTAAATGACGCTATCCCGAGGAGGACACCTAAAGGCGAGCCGTAATGGCCTCATCTTTGGCAAGCTCCTCCGGTTTTTTTCACAGTTTTTTTCCAGATTTTTTTCCGTTTTTTTTTATACGTTCTGCTTACCCTCGTTCTTTAAATGACGCTATTCCGAGAAGGACACCTAAAGGCGAGCCGTAATGGCCTCATTTTTGGTAAGCTCCTTCAGTTTTTTTTCACAGTTTTTTTCCCGGATTTTTTTTTCGCTTTGTTTTTTCCGGTTTTTTCCATTTTTTTTTTACGTTCTGCTGACCCTCGTTCTTTAAATGACGCTATCCCGAGGAGGACAACTAAAGGCGAGCCGTAATGGCCTCATCTTTGGCAAGCTCCTCCGGTTTTTTTTCACAGTTTTTTTCCCGAATTTTTTTCGGTTTGTTTTTTCCTGTTTTTTCCAATTTTTTTTCCTTTTTTTTTTATGCTAACCCTCGTTCTTTAAATGATGCTATCCCGAGGAGGACACCTAGAGGCGAGCCGTAATGGCCTCATCTTTGGCAAGCTCCTCCAGTTTCTTTTTTCACAGTCTTTTTCCTGAAATTTTTTCCGATTTTTTTTTTCGATTTTTTCCAGTTTTTTTTTTATAGGTTCTGCTGACCCTCATTCTTAAAATGACGCTATCCCGAGGAGGACACCTAAAGGCGAGCCGTAATGGCCTCATCTTTGGCAAGCTCCTCCAGTTTTTTTTTCACAGTTTTTTCCCGAAATTTTTTCCGTTTTTTTTTTCGATTTTTTACTTTTTTTTATTTTTTTTAACGTCCGATTTTTTTCACAGTTTTTTTCCAGATTTTTTTTCTGGTTTGTTTTTTTCCAGGTTTTTTTTTTTTTTACGTTCTGCTGACCCTGGTTCTTTAAATGACGCTATCCCGAGGAGGACACCTAAATGCGAGCCGTAATGGCCTCATCCTTGGCAACCTCCTCCGGTTTTTTTCACAGTTTTTTTCCTGAATTTTTTTTTCGGTTTGTTTTTTTCCGGTTTTTTCCAGTTTTTTTTCCTTTTTTTTTTCTGCTGACCCTCGTTCTTTAAATGACGCTATCCCGAGGAGGACACCTAAAGGCGAGCCGTAATGGCCTCATCTTTGGCAAGCTCCACCAGTTTTTTTTTTTTTACAGTTTTTTTCCCGAAATTTTTTCTGGTTTTTTTTTCGATTTTTTTTTTACATTCTGTTGACGCCTGTTCTTTAAATGATGCTATCCCGAGGAGGACACCTAAAGGCGAGTCGTAATGGCCTCATCTTTGGCAAGCTCCTCAGATTTTTTTCACAGTTTTTTTCCGGTTTTTTTTTTTTTTTTTTTTTTTTTTTTTTTTTTTTTTACATTCTGCTGACCCTTGTTCTTTAAATGACGCTATCCCGAGGAGGACACCTAAAGGCGAGCCGTAATGGCCTCATCTTTGGCAAGCTCCTTCGGTTTTTTTCACAGTTTTTTCCAGATTTTTTTCCAGTTTATTTTTTTCCAGGTTTTTTTTTTTTTTTACGTTCTGCTGACCCTCGTTCTTTAAATGACGCTATCCCGAGGAGGACACCTAAAGGCGAGCCGTAATGGCCTCATTTTTGGCAAGCTCCTCCGGTTTTTTTCACAGTTTTTTCCCGGATTTTTTTTACCGGTTTGTTTTTTTCCGGTTTTTTCAACTTTTTTTTACGTTCTGCTGACCCTCGTTCTTTAAATGACGCTATCCCGAGGAGGACACCTAAAGGCGAGGCATAATGGCCTCATCTTTGGCAAGCTCCTCCGGTTTTTTTCACATTTTTTTCCCGATTTTTTTTTCCGGTTTTTTCCATTTTTTTTCTTTTTTTATTTTTTTTTTTACGTTCTGCTGACCCTTATTCTTTAAATGACGCTATCCCGAGGAGGACACTTAAAGGCGAGCCGTAATGGCCTCATTTTCGGGAAGCTCCTCCGGTTTTTTTCACAGTTTTTTTCCCGGATTTTTTTTTCAGGTTAGTTTTTTTCCGGGTTTTTCCATTTTTTTTTACGTTCTGCTGACCCTCGTTTTTTAAATGACGCTATCCCGAGGAGGACATCTAAAGGCGAGCCGTAATGGCCTCATCTTTGGCAAGCTCCTCCGGTTTTTTTTTCACAGTTTTTTTCCCGAATTTTTTTTCCAGTTGTTTTTTCTTTTTTTTTTTTCTGCTGACCCTCGTTCTTTAAATGATGCTATCCCGTGGAGGACACCTAAAGGCGAGCCGTAATGGCCTCATCTTTGGCAAGCTCCTCCGGTTTTTTTCACCGTTTTTTTCCTGATTTTTTTTCCGTTTTTTTTATACGTTCTGCTTACCCTCGTTCTTTAAATGACGCTATCCGAGGAGGACACCTAAAGGCGAGCCGTAATGGCCTCATTTTTGGCATGCTCCTCCAGTTTTTTTTCACAGTTTTTTTCCCGGATTTTTTTTTCCGCTTTGTTTTTTCCGGTTTTTTCCATTTTTTTTTACGTTCTGCTGACCCTCGTTTTTTAAATGACGCTATCCCGAGGAGGACAACTAAAGGCGAGCCGTAATGGCCTCATCTTTGGCAAGCTCCTCCGGTTTTTTTCACAGTTTTTTTCGGTTTGTTTTTTTCCGGTTTTTTCCAATTTTTTTTCCTTTTTTTTATGCTAACCCTCGTTCTTTAAATGACTGATGAGTATTTTGGAGGAAAAATGAATCTCTCCCAAAACACACAAATCTAACCGGCAAGTGCACCGGGTCGCATCAAGTAATAAAAACTCACGGGAGTGAGGTCGATCCCACAGGGATTGAAGGATTGAGCAATTTTAGTTTAGTGGTTGATTTAGTCAAGCGAATCAAGATTTGGTTGATGGTTTTGTGACTTGCAAAATTAAATTGCATTGAAGTAAAGAGAACAAGAAATAAATTGCTGAAACGTAAAGAACAAGAAATTAAATGGCAGAAACTTAGAGTGCAAGAAATGTAAATTGCGGAATCTTAAAGTGCAAGGAATGTAAATTGCTTGAAATGTAAAGGGGATTGGGACGTGGATTTGCAGAAATTAAACAAGGAAAAGTTAAATTGCATCAAACAGAAGAGTAAAAGGGAATTGGGATTGGATCGGATCTGATAGCAAAAAAGTAAATAAACATAGAAAGCAGTAAACAGAGAGGTGAAATGGGAAATTCAGATCTCAGGACCCAGAGACTAGAAAACCAAGTCTAGATCTCAATGCCTTCCTAGATCCAACAAGAACAATTGCAAGGGAATTGTAAATTGTAAGGAAAGTAGATGAGAAGCAAGTAACAGAAACGGAAATTTAATTTGCAGTAAACAAAGAAGAGAGATCCAAGGGTGAGATTGAAACAGAATTCCTTCAATTCTCCAACCCAAGATCCAAGACAATTGCAATTGAAATAGAAAGCAATAAAATGAAGAGGAAGAGAAGTGAATTCTCTTTCTCCAAGACAAAGAAATTAAAGATCACTCAATATCCAAAGCTCTCCGAAAACTATTATGAAAATTCTAAAAGAAAGCTCCCCGAAGAACTTGAATTCTATCCTATTTATACACTTTCTTCAAATGATCTTCAAGCCTTGAGTTGGGCCTTTGCTCTTGGTGGAATTGGGTTGAAAGAGGCCTTGGTTGATTGCTCTTGAAGTTTGGAGAAGAACCAAAGTGAACCAATTGAACCGGGTTGGAGTTTTGCAAAAGTTGGACCAAAAGTTGGAGCTAAAGTTAGGGGTCTAACTTTGGCTCCAACTTTTCATAGCAGCCCACAAAACTTGCTGATATGAACGTTGGTGCCAACGTTAGGGGTCTAACTTTGACCCTAACGTTGGCCTTGCCTTGTGTGCTTGTGGCGCCAACATTAGCCACCAAGTTAGGGGGCTAACGTTGGCGCAAACTTTTGCTCCTCTCCCTTGTATTTTCATGTGCCAACGTTAGCCTCCAAGTTAGGGGTCTAACGTTGGCGCAAACGTTAGGTGGCCAGGGAGGAGTTTCTCATGCCAACGTTAACCTCAAAGTTAGGGGGCTAACGTTGGCGCAAACTTTTGGTGCCCAGGGGAGAAATTCATGTGCCAACGTTAGCCTCAAAGTTAGGGGGCTAACGTTGGCGCAAACTTTTGGAGCCCAGGGGAGAATTTTCAAGTTCCAACGTTAGCCTCCAAGTTAGGGGGCTAACGTTGGGGCTAACTTTTCAACCAAAAGTTTGTGCAAAAGTTTGATGCTAACTTTAGGTCCAGCTTTTTGCTTCCTGGTTCAATTTCACTTATTCCATTGTCCTCTCTTCACTCCTAGCCATTCCTTCTTGCTTTAACCTTTCTCCAAGCTTTCTTCACCTATCATTAATCAACCAAACACATCAAAGCTATGCTCAAAATCATGAGATATTCATTCTTTCATAATATGCAACAAATATAGCATAAAATCTCATGAAATGGCATGAATTCATACATGGTTGATTCAATCAAGGGAAACATGAAAATCTACTCAATTAGCTTGCTTGTAGCTCAAGAAAGTGCATAATTCTAATGAAAACAAAAGAAAAAGACTAGTGAAACTAGGCTAAGATGACTTGTCATCACAACACCAAACTTAAAACTTGCTTGTCCCCAAGCAAGAAAAGATTTATTGAGAAGAAAGAATGAAATGGAAGAGGATGTTCATGTTAGCAGAGTATTATTGATAGTTCATGGGGTTTTGTGTGGATATGCAAATACTCACTT
Organism: Arachis hypogaea; assembly: GCF_003086295.3. Classification (NCBI taxonomy): domain Eukaryota; kingdom Viridiplantae; phylum Streptophyta; class Magnoliopsida; order Fabales; family Fabaceae; genus Arachis; species Arachis hypogaea. Next base: position 77,658,639 of record NC_092046.1, on the reverse strand, counting down.
CTTATTGACTCCTAGGCCTAGAAAGTCTCCTTCAAGCTTCAAGTGACATACTGCTATGACATCTCATTATTCCTTTATCCTTAGCTATTACTTTGTTCATAAGCTTTATTTGAGTGTCATGTGTAGCAAGTTCATTTTCTTTTCTTTATACTTGACACATTATTCACCATAGACACTTGGCTCACATTCCTTCTTAAAACATTGATGGCCAGCACCTCTTTGGGTTACTAAATGCCTTGTAGATAGGTTGCTCTTGATAGTGGACTTTCAGCTGATGATCCCGGATTAGTTAACCCAAGTCACCGAGTGTTGAAGCACTCCTAAGAGCTTACTAATCCAAGCAGATCCTAGTACAAAGACATCACAGGCATATATTTTAAAGTTCAAGCTATTGGTGTCCAGCTTTGTTTCTTTTTGTTTCCTTTTGTTCTGCCACTTTTTGGCTATCTTTTTTTCTTTCCTTCTTTTTGTTTTTCTTTCTAACCAAGGAATATTTTTTTTTATTTAATTGAGATTCATAGATAGTAGGCCACTCTTTACTTAGAATGAGATATCCTAGCTCTTTATTCACTAAAAGTGAGCTATTATACAATCACACACATACCACCACTTACTTTTATTCTACTTCTATCTAACAGAGACCATCTTACTTCATATTCAAGCATTTCTTTTATTGAATTTAAAGATGCAAGGGACAAAACATACTTTTTGTTCAGTGAAAGTAAACACACAAGCACACACATAAACTAGCCTACTTATTTTAAAAGAAACAAACATAATGCAAAGACTTTTAATTAAAAAGAACTACTTAGAAATGCAAAGACAACTTAGAACAGATAGAATGCATGCTTTTTTTTTTCTTTGTAGTGATGAACAAGGAGCAAGTCCACCTTTCATTTGTCATGCCTTTTCTTTCTCCTTTCATACACTTGGCTGCTAGTGTTCCCACCATCCTTTTGCTTCCGGAGTGAGGTTACATCTCTTCAGGAACTTGTATCTGTTCTTGTTATCTCCTTCCCACTCTGAGTTCTCAAAACAAATGTCTCTCGCAATCTCCTCATAATCCTGATCTTCATTCAATCTTTGTTGGTATCCCGGTTCATCAAAGCGGATTGACTTTAGTTTCAAGACTTTCTTGATTGCATCCGGGCTAAAGTCTACTTCCACCCCCCGCACATAGCTCTTGTACGTTGGGGGCTCACGCATGTCAAGCCTTGGGACATTTGCATAGAACTCTCTTATGATATTGGCATTGATTCGGGTGGCTGGTGATGCAAGTTCCTCCCACCTCCTCTTCCGGATTTTGTTCTTCATTTCTTGACATCCATCATCCGGCAACAAGAATGGAATCTCAGGATAGATTCTTTTCTCGTTCATCCATTGAATTTGCATTTGATGAAACCAAGACTTGAATCTCCGTTGGTCATATTCATGTGTGTCTTCCTCCACTATGGGATCTTTTCCTTTTCTTCGTTTGGTTCTTGAGGAGGAGGCCATGGTCACTTGGTTGGTTGAGAAGGAGTGTGAAGAATGTTGGAGAGTTTGATGTGTGTTTGGGGCAAAAAGAAATTGAGACCGGACTTGCTATGACAAGAAATGATGAAGAGAAGTTTAAATGGTTGGAGTTTAAAGCAGGAGAAATGTTGAGCCGAGCTTATTATGTTGAGGAGTGATGAAGGGAATGAAGTTTCTAAGGTTGGAGTGATTCGGTCATGTGCATGGTTTGAAGATGGTATGTTTTTAAATGAGCAATGAAGGGCTAGGATGCAATTAGACACTATGGGGATCAAAGGTGTGCATGTAAGGATGAATGAAGACAAAATTTGCTCCTTCCCTTGCCTTTGCCATGATCATTCTCAAGGAGTGGCAGATTTCTTTCTTGAAGCATGTGATGGGATTTTGTCCTTATGCTATGCTTTCCTTTGTCTTGTCTTTTTCATTGAAGATTCTTTGACCTCCTAGTCATCGCAACAAGACAACATACATTAGTCTTATCCAACCGTAGCAAGAGTGTTCTTTTTAGTAATACTATGTGAACCATCAATTCTTATCTCATTTGAACCGTGACACTCTCTTTGGAGGACACCAAACTTAATGTTTGGTAATGTATAAAGAAAATGAGTCTCTTCCTCCAATTAGTGAAGTTCAAATGTTAAATGTTCATAAGAATTGTTTTCATTACACTTTCTTTTTCTCTCTCTTTTTTTTTCATGAAGGATCAATTGTATCCTTAAATCGGTGCATCAAAGTTTGATGAACACCAAACTTGTTTCTTGTCAAAGGGTACATCACAATTAATGCCTTCATTACCGAATAAGAATTTTTCTATTTATAAGGTTTTGGAAAATAACAATTGTATGATTATTGATGCATGAGTTTCAAATTTTCATGAAGCTATGTGGACACCAAACTTAGTATATGTTTCATATCAGTGCATGCAGTCAATGGACATGTTCATGAAAAGAGAAAAGAATTCATGCTCAAATGATCATAACTTATTGAATTTAAAATGACATGAATCTTAAAGCATGGGTTGCCTCCCATGGAGCGCTCTTTTATTGTCACTAGCTTGACATTGAGGCTTTCTTTTATGGTGGTTGGTGCTTGTAGGGCCTCAATTTGTCTCCCCTGACCATGATCCTCTTCTTTGTTCTCTGGTGTTCAATTTCAGCATGTTCTAATGATAGTATGTTGCTGACAGTGTAGTAATCCTCGGTTTGTTGATTTGCTCCCAGCTGTTGATATATCAGTTGCACTTTGTCACCTTTGGAAAGCCCCTCTGTTGGAATCTTTCTGTTCTTCCAACCCCTTTTTGCTTTGTTTCTGCGCTTCATCTTTCCTTTTGTTGATCTTTCTTTTCTGGCTGTAGGCTTTCCTTGGGGACCTCTCTTCTCAGTGGCCAGTACTCTAATATCCTCTTGGGCTTCTTCATCAGTCTGCACAATCCTTAGTATTGGGAAGTTGCTGTGACCTTCCTGGTCATTTTTCATATAGTCTTTCTTCTCCTTGCTAACTTGTGCCTCTGGTAACACCTTCAGAGTGACACTCTGGTCATGCATCCTGAGAGTTAATTCCCCTTCCTCTACGTCTATGATAGCTCTAGCAGTGGCCAAGAATGGCCTTCCCAGTATAACAGAGTCACCATCATCATCGTTTGATTCTAGAACCACAAAATCAGCAGGGTATATAAAACTGTCCACTTTGACCAAAAGATTTTCAATTACACCCCTGGGGTATACCATTGACTTGTCTACCAGCTCCAGAGACATTTGTACTGGTTTGACCTCCTCTATATGCAGCTTTTTCACCAAGGAGGATGATATTAAGTTAATACTTGCTCCGAGATCGCACATTGCTTTAGTGATTGTCAATTCCCCAATGGTGCAAAGCAACAGGAAGCTCCCTGGGTCCTCAAGCTTGGGAGGAAGCCCCTTTTGAATTAAGGCTCTGCATTCTTCAGTAATCATTATGGTTTCTTTCTCATCCCAGCTTCTTTTCTTGTTGATAAGATCCTTCAGAAATTTGGAATATAGAGGCATTTGCTCAAGTGCTTCAGCCAAGGGAATGTTGATTTCCAGCTTCTTAAAAATCTCAAGGAATTTGTGAAAATGCTGGTCTTTAACCTCTTTGTTGAACCTCTGGGGATATGGCAATGGAGGTGTGATGCTTTTTCCTATTTGTTGCTGTCCCTGAGCTACTTCCTTTGAGCTATGTGGCTGGTTGTCCTTCTCTTTAAGTTTTTCAGTGCTTTTGTTTGGCATCACAACTTGCTCCTTAGCCTCATCTGCCTTTGTTTACTTCTCATCCTCCGTTGGTTCTTTGATGTTCTCTGCTTGCTTCCTTGTAGTGTCATTGTTGCTTATCAATGTTCTCCCACTCCTTAATTGTATTGCCTTGCATTCCTCCTTGGGATTTGGAATTGTGTCACTGGGCAGTGAGTTTGAAGGTCTCTCAACAGATACTTGCTTGGAGAGTTGCCCCATCTGTCTCTCTAGGATCTTCAGGGAGGCTTCCTGATTCTTGGTTACCATTTCTTGGTGTTTCAACATTTTGTCTATCATGGCCTCCGAGTGATTCTTTGGGCTTCAGGTGATACTTGAGGTGGGTTATGAGATGTGGGTGGTAGATGGTAGGCATTTTGGTTGGTGGGTTGGTTATTAGATTGGTATTGGTTGAGGTTGGGGTAGTTGTTTTGAGGTTTTCTGTAGGGGTTTTGGTTAGTCTGCTGCTGGTTGTGGTTTTGGTTGCTTCTTGGGTTGTGTTGGTTTGAGTTCCTCTGCCATGGTTGTTGGTTTTGGGTATGGTTATCTCCCCATCTGAGGTTTGGGTGGTTCTTCCAGGATGGATTGTATGTATCACCATACACTTCATTTGGTCCTTGGTTGTGCATATACTATACTTGCTCTTGTTGTTGTTCTTCTTGAGTTTCTTCACTCTGTCCCCAAGTGGTTGATGGTTGGCTAGTGTTAACTGCTGCAACTTGGAGACTATCAATCCTCTTGGCCATTTGCTCAAATTGTTGTTGAATTTGCTGCTGCATCATCTTGTTTTGAGCTAGGATTGAATCCACTCCTTCTAGCTCCATTACTCCTCTCCTTTGTGATGGTTGGCGGCCTCTTTGATGAGCAAAGAAATATTGGTTGTTGGACACCATATCAATGAGTTCTTGAGCCTCTTCTGCAGTTTTCATGAGTTGCAAGGAACCTCCAGCTGAATGATCCAAAGCTTCCTGGGATTTCAGTGTTAAGCCTTCATAGAAGTTCTGAAGCTTCTCCCACTCATTAAACATGGCAGGGGGACATTTCCTTATCAGAGCCTTGTACCTCTCCCATGCCTCATAGATGGGTTCGGCCTCCATTTGTGTAAATGTTTGTACCTCAGCCTTTAACCTTATAATCCTCTGAGGTGGATAAAATTTGGCAAGAAACTTAGTTACCAAATCATCCCAGTTGTTAATGCTGTCCCTTGGAAACGATTCCAACCATTGAGTGGCCTTGTCCCTGAGAGAAAATGGGAATAGCATCAGTTTGTAACTGTCAGGGGGCACTCCATTAGTTTTGACAGTGTTGCATATCCTCAAGAAAGTGGACAAATGTTGGTGTGGGTCCTCAAGTGGTCCTCCACCAAAAGAGCAATTGTTTTGAACCAAAGTGATGAGTTGTGGCTTGAGTTCAAAATTGTTAGCATTGACATTTGGAGCCAAGATGCTGCTCCCACAATGTCTAGGATTTGCAAAGGTATAGGAAGCCAAAACTCTCCTTTGGGGTGGGTTGCCATTGTTGTTGTCTTCTCCACCTGGTGGATTGGTTAAATGTTCCTCCATTTCTTGGAATTCTTCGTCTGATTCCTCTTCTCCAACAATATTTTTCCCTCTTTCAGCTCTTCTTAACCTCCTGAGAGTTCTTTCGTCTTGTTCATGAAAATTGGGTATGGTTCTTCTTGTACCTGACATACAAGCAGAGCATGAGAAATGCTCAAAACCAGTGACACTTCAATTTACTGCCAGATTGAAGTGTTAGTTAGTTTAAGCAAAAAATCAAACAGTTAGTGGGTTAATCAAAAATCAAAGAAAAAGTGCTTGATCTAAATTGCCACCTCACTTAATCATTGTCAATCTATTCAATCCCCGGCAACGGCGCCAAAAACTTGATGAGTATTTTGGAGGAAAAATGAATCTCTCCCAAAACACACAAATCTAACCGGCAAGTGCACCGGGTCGCATCAAGTAATAAAAACTCACGGGAGTGAGGTCGATCCCACAGGGATTGAAGGATTGAGCAATTTTAGTTTAGTGGTTGATTTAGTCAAGCGAATCAAGATTTGGTTGATGGTTTTGTGACTTGCAGAATTAAATTGCATTGAAGTAAAGAGAACAAGAAATAAATTGCTGAAACGTAAAGAACAAGAAATTAAATGGCAGAAACTTAGAGTGCAAGAAATGTAAATTGCGGAATCTTAAAGTGCAAGGAATGTAAATTGCTTGAAATGTAAAGGGGGTTGGGACGTGGATTTGCAGAAATTAAACAAGGAAAAGTTAAATTGCATCAAACAGAAGAGTAAAAGGGAATTGGGATTGGATCGGATCTGATAACAGAAAAGTAAATAAACATAGAAAGCAGTAAACAGAGAGGTGAAATGGGAAATTCAGATCTCAGGACCCAGAGACTAGAAAACCAAGTCTAGATCTCAATGCCTTCCTAGATCCAACAAGAACAATTGCAAGGGAATTGTAAATTGTAAGGAAAGTAGATGAGAAGCAAGTAACAGAAACAGAAATTTAATTTGCAGTAAACAAAGCAGAGAGATCCAAGGGTGAGATGGAAACAGAATTCCTTCAATTCTCCAACCCAAGATCCAAGACAATTGCAATTGAAATAGAAAGCAATAAAATGAAGAGGAAGAGAAGTGAATTCTCTTTCTCCAAGACAAAGAAATTAAAGATCACTCAATATCCAAAGCTCTCCGAAAACTATTATGAAAATTCTAAAAGAAAGCTCCCCGAAGAACTTGAATTCTATCCTATTTATACACTTTCTTCAAATGATCTTCAAGCCTTGAGTTGGGCCTTTGCTCTTGGTGGAATTGGGTTGAAAGAGGCCTTGGTTGATTGCTCTTGAAGTTTGGAGAAGAACCAAAGTGAACCAATTGAACCGGGTTGGAGTTTTGCAAAAGTTGGAGCTAAAGTTAGGGGTCTAACTTTGGCTCCAACTTTTCATAGCAGCCCACAAAACTTGCTGATATGAACGTTGGTGCCAACGTTAGGGGTCTAACTTTGACCCTAACGTTGGCCTTGCCTTGTGTGCTTGTGGCGCCAACGTTAGCCACCAAGTTAGGGGGCTAACGTTGGCGCAAACTTTTGCTCCTCTCCCTTGTATTTTCATGTGCCAACGTTAGCCTCCAAGTTAGGGGTCTAACGTTGGCGCAAACGTTAGGTGGCCAGGGAGGAGTTTCTCATGCCAACGTTAGCCTCAAAGTTAGGGGGCTAACGTTGGCGCAAACTTTTGGTGCCCAGGGGAGAAATTCATGTGCCAACGTTAGCCTCAAAGTTAGGGGGCTAACGTTGGCGCAAACTTTTGGAGCCCAGGGGAGAATTTTCAAGTTCCAACGTTAGCCTCCAAGTTAGGGGCTAACGTTGGGGCTAACTTTTCAACCAAAAGTTTGTGCAAAAGTTTGATGCTAACTTTAGGTCTAGCTTTTTACTTCCTGGTTCAATTTCACTTATTCCATTGTCCTCTCTTCACTCCTAGCCATTCCTTCTTGCTTTAACCTTTCTCCAAGCTTTCTTCACCTATCATTAATCAACCAAACACATCAAAGCTATGCTCAAAATCATGAGATATTCATTCTTTCATAATATGCAACAAATATAGCATAAAATCTCATGAAATGGCATGAATTCATACATGGTTGATTCAATCAAGGGAAACATGAAAATCTACTCAATTAGCTTGCTTGTAGCTCAAGAAAGTGCATAATTCTAATGAAAACAAAAGAAAAAGACTAGTGAAACTAGGCTAAGATGACTTGTCATCAATGACGCTATCCCGAGGAGGACACCTAAAGGCGAGCCGTAATGGCCTCATCTTTGGCAAGCTCCTCCAGTTTTTTTTTTCACAGTTTTTTTCCCGAAATTTTTTCCAATTTTTTTTTTCGATTTTTCCAGTTTTTTTTTTTTTTTTTTTTTTATACCTTCTACTGATCCTCGTTCTTTAAATGACGCTATCCCGAGGAGGACACCTAAAGGCGAGCCGTAATGGCCTCATCTTTGGCAAGCTTCTCCGATTTTTTTCACAGTTTTTTTTCTAGTTTTTTTTTTTTTTTTTTTTTTTTTTTTTATTTACTTTCTGCTGACCCTCGTTCTTTAAATGACGCTATTCCGAGGAGGACACCTAAAGGCGAGCCGTAATGGCATCATCTTTGGCAAGCTCCTCCAGTTTTTTTTTTCACTGTTTTTTTCCCGAAATTTTTTCTGGTTTTTTTTTTTTCGTTTTTTTATACGTTCTGCTGACCCTCATTCTTTAAATGACGCTATCCCGAGGAGGACACCTAAAGGCGAGCCGTAATGGTCTCATCTTTGGCAAGCTCCTCCAATTTTTTTCACATTTTTTTTTCCAGTTTTTTTTTTTTTTTTTTTTTTTTTTTTTTTTTTTTAACGTTCTGCTGACCCTCGTTCTTTAAATGACGCTATCCCGGGGAGGACACCTAAAGGCGAGCCGTAATGGCCTCATCTTTGGCAAGCTCCTCCAGTTTTTTTCACAGTTTTTTTCCCGAATTTTTTTCCGGTTTGTTTTTTTCCGGTTTTTTCCAGTTTTTTTTCCTTTTTTTTTCTGCTGACCCTCGTTCTTTAAATGACGCTATCCCGAGGAGGACACCTAAAGGCGAGCAGTAATGGCCTCATCTTTGTCAAGCTCCTCCAGTTTTTTTTTTCACAAATTTTTTCCCGAAATTTTTCGAGTTTTTTTTTTCGATTTTTTCCATTTTTTTTTTTACATTCTGTTGACCCCCGTTCTTTAAATGACGCTATCCCGAGGAGGACACCTAAAGGCGAGCCGTAATGGCCTCATCTTTGGCAAGCTCCTCCAATTTTTTCACAGTTTTTTTTCCGTTTTTTTTTTCTTTTTACGTTCTGCTGACCCTCGTTCTTTAAATGACGCTATCCCGAGGAGAACACCTAAAGGCGAGCCGTAATGGCCTCATCTTTGGCAAGCTCCTCCGGTTTTTTTCACAGTTTTTTTCCAGAATTTTTTCCGGTTTGTTTTTTTCCAGTTTTTTTTTTTTTTTTTTTTACGTTTTACTGACCCTCGTTCTTTAAATGACGCTATCCCGAGGAGGACACCTAAAGGCGAGCCGTAATGGCCTCATTTTTGGCAAGCTCCTCCGGTTTTTTTCACAGTTTTTTCCCAGATTTTTTTTCCGGTTTGTTTTTTTCCGGTTTTTTCCATTTTTTTTTTACGTTCTGCTGACCCTCGTTCTTTAAATGACGCTATCCCGAGGAGGACACCTAAAGGCGAGGCGTAATGGCCTTATCTTTGGCAAGCTCCTCCGTTTTTTTTTCACGTTTTTTTCCCGAATTTTTTTTCCGGTTTTTTCCAGTTTTTTTTCTTTTTTTTTATTTTTTTTTTACGTTCTGCTGACTCTCATTCTTTAAATGACGCTATCCCGAGGAGGACACTTAAAGGCGAGCCGTAATGGCCTCATTTTTGGGAAGCTCCTCCGGTTTTTTTTCACAGTTTTTTTCCCGGATTTTTTTTCAGGTTAGTTTTTTTCCGGTTTTTTCCATTTTTTTTTACGTTCTGCTGACCCTCGTTCTTTAAATGACGCTATCCTGAGGAGGACACCTAAAGGCGAGCCGTAATGGCCTCATCTTTGGCAAGCTCCTCCGGTTTTTTTTTTCACAGTTTTTTTCCCGAATTTTTTCCGGTTTTTTCCAGTTGTTTTTTCTTTTTTTTTTTTCTGCTGACCCTCGTTCTTTAAATGACGCTATCCCGAGTAGGACACCTAAAGGCGAGCCGTAATGGCCTCATCTTTGGCAAGCTCCTCCGAGTTTTTTCACAGTTTTTTTCCAGATTTTTTTCCGTTTTTTTTATACGTTCTGCTGACCCTCGTTCTTTAAATGACGCTATCCCGAGGAGGACACCTAAAGGCGAGCCGTAATGGCCTCATTTTTGGCAAGCTCCTCCGGTTTTTTTCACAGTTTTTTTTCCGGATTTTTTTTCCACTTTGTTTTTTTCCGATTTTTTCCATTTTTTTTATGTTCTGCTGACCCTCGTTCTTTAAATGACGCTATCCCGAGGAGGACAAATAAAGGCGAGCCGTAATGGCCTCATCTTTGGCAAGCTGCTCCGGTTTTTTTTCACAGTTTTTTTCCGGAATTTTTTTCGGTTTGTTTTTTTCCGGCTTTTTCCAATTTTTTTTTCCTTTTTTTATGCTAACCCTCGTTCTTTAAATGACGCTATCCCGAGGAGGTCACCTAAAGGCGAGCCGTAATGGCCTCATCTTTGGCAAGCTCCTCCAATTTTTTTTTTCACAGTTTTTTTCCTGAATTTTTTTCTGGTTTTTTTTTCGATTTTTTCCAGTTTTTTTTTCTTTTTTTTTTTTTACATTATGCTGACCCCCGTTCTTTAAATGACGCTTGATGGGAAAATTTGTGGAAAAACGAATTCCAAACACACAAATCTAACCGGCAAGTGCACTGGGTCGCATCAAGTAATAAAACTCACGGGAGTGAGGTCGATCCCACAGGGATTGAAGGATTGAGCAATTTTAGTTTAGTGGATGACTTAGTCTAGTAAATCAAGAGTTGATTTGAGTGGTTTGTATTTGACAGAAGCTAAATTGCATGAAATTTAAAAGGGAGAGGGAAAATTGACAAGAAATTAAAGAGGGCAGAAAATAAAAGTGTTGAATCTTAAAGAAGAAGAAATTAAATTGCAGAAACTTAGATTGTAAGAAATGTAAATTGCAGAATCTTAAGATGCAAGAAATTTAAATAACTTGAATCGTAAAGGGAATTGGGATTTGGATTTGCATGAATTAAACAAGAGAAAGTAAAATTTAACCAACAGAAATGTAACAGATGGACTCAATTAAACCGGATCTTGAATGAAAATGAAAATAAGCTTGGTGTAGCAACGAAACAAGAAAATTGAAATTGAAAGCTGTAGATCTCAGGACTCAAGAGACTAGATAGCCAAATCTAGATCTCACTGCCTTCCTAGATCCAGCAAGAACAATTGCAAAGGAAATAAAGAAAAGTAAATTGCAGAAATAGTAGAAGAAGAAGAAATTAACAGAAATGGAAATTCAATTATGCAGAAAATTAAACAAGATCTCAAGGTGAGATTGAAACAGAAGTTCTTCAATTCTCCACCCAAGATCCAAAGCAAGAAAAGTAAAGAGTGCTGAGCAAGAACAAGGAAGAAGAGAGATCAATTCTCCTTCCTAATTCTCTTGAATTCTAAAAACAACAACTAAAATGTAAAGGTGAGCTCTCTCTCTAAGTGTTCTAAGAATTCTAAAAGAAAAGCTCTCGGAAAACTTAAATCCTAAGCTATTTATACACTTTCTTCAAATGGTCTTCAAGCCTTGAATTGGGCCTTTGCTCTTGATGGAATTGGGTTGATAAAAGCCTCTGTTGATTGCACTTGGAGTTGGAGAGAAACCCATTGTGAACCGGGACATAAAGCACAAAAGCTTGAGTCAAAGTTTGAGGTAAACTTTGGCTCAAGCTTTTTATACCAGCCACCCCCTTTTGCTGCTATCCATGTTTGAGCTAAAGTTTGAGGTCAAACTTTAAGCCAAACGTGGATCACCTTGTATGCATGTGTGGCGCCAACGTTTGCCAAAAAGCTTGAGGCAAACGTTGGCGCAAGCTTTTCTCCTCCAGGGTGTTGGTGTGTGGCGCCAATGTTTGCCAAAAAGCTTGAGGCAAACGTTGGCGCAAGCTTTTGCTCCATCCAGGGTGAATTCAACTCTTCCAAAAGTTTGAGCTAAAGTTTGAGGCAAGCTTTTGCTCATGCTTTTTGTTCTCTCTTGCTCCTTGCCCTTTCTTCTTTCTTCAACCTTCTTCAAAGCTCTTTTCACCTATCATCAATCAATCAAACACATCAAAGCTATGCTCAAAATCATGAGTTTGTTATTCTTTCATAATATATGACAATTATAGCACAAAATCTCATGAAATTGCATTAATTCATCCATGGTTGATTGAATCAAAGGAAATATGAAATTCTACCCAATTGGCTTACTTATGGCTCAAGAAAGTGCATAAAAACAATTGAAAACAAAAGAAAAAGACTAGTGAAACTAGGCTAAGATGACTTGTCATCACAACACCAAACTTAAAGCTTGCTTATTCCCAAGCAAGAAAGGAATTATGCTCAAAGGTTCTTTTAATTAAGACGGATTGAAGAATAACTTGTAAGGTCCTGTGAGTGAAGTGATTAAGTGACAGTGGGGTGAACTCTAAATCATATGCTCATGCAAGGGCCTCAGTGCTTACTAGTCCTTACATATTGGGGGTCTTAGGTCCTAGGACTTTCATCCAAATGATATCATGGAGATCTCTCTATAGGTAATCACCTTGAAGCAGCTTATAGTTGCTGTGCTTTGGCTTTGACTCTAAGTGTCATGTCTCAAAGCGGCTCTTTAGATAAGCTTTCAATCAATACTCCTAACCCAGTTGGTTTTAAGGTATTAGGTGTTAAAGCACCCCTAAGGATTTACTTACTCAAGCCTCTCTCTTTGACACAATTCGACCACAAGCATTTACTAGGATAACAACTCTTTGAGTTCTTATTTCTTTTCTTCTTCTCTACCTAGTAATTGATGCTCAGAGCCTTGGGCCATGTTCTTTTTGTTTTTGTATTTTCTTTATTTTCTTTTGTTTTGTTTGCTGCTTCTTGGATCAATAAATGTTTGAGAATCTCCACAGCACTTCTTTGAACTCTATGTCCCGCCTATGAGCTCCCATGTAAGTTTTCATAAGCATGCAACCTCAATACATGATTATACAACTAGAACCACCATTTTTCCTAATCTTTTGCTTGCCTCAAAATTGTTTAATTCCTTAATCCTTCTTTTCAAAGAACTTTCACGTGATGCATTTTTGAAATATTGAGTGCAAACAAGTTTGGAGAGTATAGTGTTGTAAATGATCAAGCATCTTGATTATTGAATTGCAGAAAAACTATACTAGACAGAAGGATAGATAGGGGTATAATATCACTTTTAATCACGGCAATATCTGATAATGAACAATACAACCTTTTGGAGTTTACTTGCTGTCCTCTTCCTCATCATCATTGCTGGTCTTCACATTCCTCTTTCACCTCTTTGATTGATGATGCTAAATCTTCCAAGAGTTTGTATGGTGCTCTGCAGTGATATTGAAAGTTGCTTGTTCCCCAAGCACTTGAAAAATGGTTAGCATGCATGAATTATTTGTGGGCCTTTGAACTTACTTTGGTGTGGGAACACCAAACTTAGTACCTTGCCAATGGTTCTCATGCATCAGATTAACCATGTGTGAAACTCTTTTTCTTTTTCAAAAGCAATAGAACTAAAAACTAGGAAACAGTAGAATAGTTAACTAGTTTGTCTAGATGCTTGAGGCTAGCATTATGCAGTAGGTGAGAATATATTTTATGATGAAATTTTGGTGAAACACCAAACTTAGAATCCTTCATTCTCCCTTAGATTATTTTGGTGTGTAACACCAAACTTAGCTCCTTGCAACATAGATCAAACTAATTAACCTTTTTATTGAAATAGATATGAAAAGATAGTTACCTCCGGTTGGGTTGCCTCCCAACAAGCGCTCTTTTATTGTCACTAGCTTGACATTTTTCATCCTCGGATCATGGAAGTTGAGGCTTCTGTTGCCTTTGGTTTCCTCCTCTCACTATGGGCTTCCTTTCCTCTGTTTCTTTTTGTGGAATTCCTCTGTTGTGTCTTTCTTTGATGATTATTTCCTTTTCCATAGCCTTCTCACTTTCCTCCATAACTGCTTTCCCTTTCAACCCAGCAGATTTTTCGCTGTTCTTTGGGTCATCTTCAGTGGCCTTTAGGACTATATTTGTCCTCCTCTCGCCCATTTCTGCAAGGTGTCAAGCTAGCTGTTCTATTTGCCTCTCAATTCTTCTGAGTGAGGCCTCTTGGTTCCTGCTTATCATCTCTTGATTTTTCCTTGCTTCTTCCTGCTCTATTATTATCATCTCTTGAACTTTCACGAACCTTTCCATCATCATTTCTAGAACATAGAGTCTTTGAAAGTTTGGAATTGGTCGTGGTTGTGTTAACTGTGATGGTTGATGAGAGTCATTTTGGGCGAGTTGTGAGGTAGAATGGGGTTGGAAATGTATGTATTGGGGTGGTGCATGATGATTGTTGTTGTGGGGGTGGTTTTTATGCTGATTTTTGAAGTTGGGATTGTTGCAGTTGAAGTCCCTTGGTCTTTGATTTTGGTTTTCAACCCCCCTCCAGTTGGATTGAGTTCTCCAGGGTGGACTGTACACATCATTCTGAGACCTGTATTGGAATATGCTAGAGGAACTGTTTGGAGAATGTGATTGCTCATAACTTTGTTGCTCATGGTTAATTGCTCCAGAACCTTGTTCAGCTTGATTCCACCCGTAGGAGTTTTGAGTTAGGTTGTACGCATGTACTACAGCAGTTCTCAACTCATTGATTTTTCTGACCATCATGTCTAGTTGTTGTAGAGTTTGCTGATGCATCTGCTTGTTTTGGTTCATGACTGCACGGACACCTTCAATTTCCTTCTTTTGTGTGAATGGTTGCACTTCTGCCTCTGGTTTAACAATTCCCTGAGGTGGTTTCAGCTTGGCTAGGAGTTCACTCATTAGTTCTTCCCATCCGATGATGTTTCCTTGTGGGAAAGCTTCAAACCACTGAGCAATGTCGTTCATGGTGACGAGTGGGTGCTTCAAGTTATGGGTTGCATTATCATCTAAGGTGGGGACATTACTACCATGCTGACTGGGATTCGTTAGGTTCTTCTCCATGATCTGCACAATCACAAATAGTCCAAATAAAGATTGAATACATTCATGTCTAAAATGTGGTTAAAAGGTTTAGCTGATACAATGTATCAAACAGTTGATAGGCTTGAAAGATTAGTGATGTGCGGAAAACGATCCGACACAAAACTCACCGGCAAGTGCACCGGGTCGCATCAAGTAATAATAACTCACGTGAGTGAGGTCGATCCCACAGGGATTGAAGGATTGAGCAATTTTAGTTTAGTGGTTGATTTAGTCAAGCGAATCAAGTGTTGGTTGAGTGATTTGTGATTAACAGAAATTAAATTGCATGAAAAGTAAAGGGAGAGGGGTAGATTGCAGAAAATTAAAGAGAACGGAAAATAAAAGTGCTGAATCTTAAAGAACAAGAAATTAAATTGGCAGAAACTTAGAACGCAAGAAATGTAAATTGCAGAATCTTAAAGTGCAAGGAATGTAAATGGCTTGAATTATAAAGGGGAGTGGGAATTGGATTTGCAGAAGTTAGACCAGGAAAAGTAAATTTGCGATGAACAGAAAAGTAAAAGATGGATTCAATTAAACCGGATCTCAAATGACAATGAAAACAAGCTTGGTGCAGAAATGAAACAAGGAAATTGAAATTTAAAGATGTAGATCTCAGGACTCAAGAGACTAGATAACCAAGTCTAGATCTCAATGCCTTCTTAGATCCAAATTCAGAATTTAATTGCAAGAAAATTTAAGATGCAGCAGTAGAAGAAAAGAAATGGAATCGAAACTTCTCAATGATGCAGTAAATCAAACAGAAGAAAATCTCAAGGTGAGATTGAGACAGAATTTCCTCAATTCTCCAACCCAAGATTCAAAACAAGTGTAGATGAAATGTAAAACAAGAAAACTAAGAGGAAGAGAATTCAATTCTCCTTCCCCAAGACTCAGAATCTCCAAAATAGCTCAAAACCCCAAAAGCTCTCTCCCAAAATTACTCAGTAAAAACTCAAAAGGGAAAAGCTCCCAACTGTAAGTATTAAAAATTCTAAAAAGAAAGCTCTCCAAAATCTTCAAATCCTAAGCTATTTATACACTTTCTTCAAATGATCATTAAGCCTTGAATTGGGCCTTTAGCCTTGATGGAATTGGGTTGATAGTAGCCTCTGTTGATTGCTCTTGGTGTTGGGAGGAAATCCATTAGTGAACCAGGCCATGAACCATTCACGTTTGAGCCAACGTTTGAGGCAAACATTGACTCAAACGTTACTTGAGTGAGGCATTATGCAGCTAGGCCGTGTGCTGTCTTCCACGTTTGGCTCAACGTTTGAGGTCAAACGTGAGCTCAAACGTGGACCTCCCTTTTTGTATGCTTCTTGGGGGCTACTTTGTCCTCTTGTCAAGTTGCCAATTTTGTGTCCAATAGAGACTATTATATATGGTTGGAAAGCTCTGAATGTCAGCTTTCTAACCCACTTGGAATCACCTCAATTGGACCTCTACAACTCAAGTTATTCTTGTTTGAAGTATGCCCCCTTCATGCTGTTTGGTGCCAACGTTTGACCTCACGTTTGAGGCAAACGTTGGCTTAAACGTTTGATGAGATATTTTGGAGGAAAAATAAATTTCTCCCAAAACACACAAATCTAACCGGCAAGTGTACCGGGTCGTATCAAGTAATAAAAACTCACGGGAGTGAGGTCGATCCCACAGGGATTGAAGGATTGGGCAATTTTAGCTTAGTGGTTGATTTAGTCAAGCGAATCAAGATTTGGTTGATGGTTTTGTGACTTGCAGAATTAAATTGCATTGAAGTAAAGAGAATAAGAAATAAATTGCTGAAACGTAAAGGACAAGAAATTAAATGGCAGAAACTTAGAGTGCAAGAAATGTAAATTGCAGAATCTTAAAGTGCAAGAAATGTAAATGACTCGGAATGTAAAGGGGATTGGGACGTGGATTTGCAGTAATTAAACAAGGAAAAGTTAAATTGCATCAAACAGAAGAGTAAAAGGGAATTGGGATTGGATCGGATCTTATAGCAGAAAAGTAAATGAACATGGAAAGCAATAAACAGAGAAGTGAAATGGGAAATTCAGATCTCAAGACCCAGAGACTAGAAAACCAAGTCTAGATCTCAATGCCTTCCTAGATCCAACAAGAACAATATCAAGGAAATTGTAAATTGCAAGGAAAATAGATGAAGAGCAATTAACCGGAAATAAAATTTAATTAGCAGTAAAAAAACAGAGAGATCCAAGATTGAGATTGAAACAGAATTTCTTCAATTCTCCAATCCAAGATCTAAGACAAGTGTAATTGAAATTGAAAGCAATAAAACTAAGAGGAAGAGAAGTGAATTCTCCTTTCCCAAGACAAAGAAATTAAAGTTCACTCAATAACAAAAGCTCTCCGAAAACTATTATGAAAATTCCAAAAGGAAAGCTCTCCGAAGAACTTGAATTCTATCCTATTTATACACTTTCTTCAAATGATCTTCAAGCCTTGATTTGGGCCTTTGCTCTTGGTGGAATTGGGTTGAAAGAGGCCTTGGTTGATTGCTCTTGAAGTTTGGAGAAGAACCAAAGTGAACCAATTGAACCGGTTTTGAGGTTAGCAAAAGTTGGACCAAAAGTTGGAGCTAAAGTTAGGGGTCTAACTTTGGCTCCAACTTTTCATAGCAGCCCACAAAACTTGCTGGTATGAACGTTGGTGCCAACGTTAGGGGTCTAACTTTGACCCTAACATTGGCCTTGCCTTGTGTGCTAGTGGCGCCAACGTTAGCCACCAAGTTAGGGGGCTAACGTTGGCGCAAACTTTTGCTCCTCTTCTTTGAATTTTCATGCGCCAACGTTAGCCTCCAAGTTAGGGGTCTAACGTTGGCGCAAACGTTGGTGCCCAGGGGAGAAATTCATGTGCCAACGTTAGCCTCAAAGTTAGGGGGCTAACGTTGGCGCAAACTTTTGGTGCACAGGGGAGAATTTTCAAGTTCCAACGTTAGCCTCCAAGTTAGGGGGCTAACGTTGGGGCTAACTTTTCAACCAAAAGTTTGTGCAAAAGTTTGATGCTAACTTTAGGTCCAGCTTCTTGCTTCCTGGTTCAATTTCACTTATTCCATTATTTTCTCTTTACTCCTAGCTATTCCTTCTTGCTTCAACCCTTCTCCAAGCTTTCTTCACCTATAATTAATCAACCAAACTCATCAAAGCTATGCTCAAAATCATGAGATATTCATTCTTTCATAATATGCAACAAATATAGCATAAAACCTCATGAAATGGCATGAATTCATATATGGTTGATTCAATCAAGGGAAACATGAAAATCTACTCAATTAGCTTGCTTGTAGCTCAAGAAAGTGCATAATTCTAATGAAAACAAAAGAAAAAGACTAGTTAAAATAGGCTAAGATGACTTGTCATCACAACACCAAACTTAAAGCTTGCTTGTCCTCAAGCAAGAAATGAATTATGCTCAGAGATTCTTTCAATTAAGATGGATTGAGGAACACTTGTAAAGTATAGTGAGTGAAGTGATCAAGTATCAGTGGGGTGAACTCTAAATCATATGCTCATGCAAGGGCTTCAGTGCTCACTAGTCCTTACATATTGGGAGTCGTAGGTCTTAGGATTTTCATCCAAATGGTATCATGGAGATCTCTTTATATGTAATCACCTTGAAGCAGCTTATAGTTTCTGTGCTTTGGCCTCGACTCTAAGTATCATGTCTCAAAGCGGCTCTTTAGATAAGCTTTCAATCAATACTCCTAAACCAGTTGGTTTTAAGGTATTAGGTGTTGAAGCACCCCTAAGGATTTACTTGCTCAAGCCTCTTTCCTTGACACATCTCAACCACAAGCATTTACTAGGATAACAACTCTTTGAGTTTTTGTTTCTTTCTTTCTTTTTCTGCCTAGTAATTGATGCTCAGAGCCTTGGGCCATATTCCTTTTGTTTTTGTATTTTCTTTTCTTTCTTTTGTTTTGTTTGCTGCTTCTTGGATCAATAGATTTTTGAGAATCTCCACAATATTTCTTTGAACTTCATGTCCTGCCTATGAGCTCCCATGCAAGTTTTCACAAGCATGCAACATCAATACAAAATCATACAACTAGAACCACCACTTCTCCTAATCTTTTGCTTGCCTCAAAATTGTTTAATTCCTCAATCTTTCTTCTCAAAGAACTTTCATGTGATGCATTTCTTGGAAATTGAGTGCAAACAAGTTTTGAAGATAATAATGTTGTGAATGATCAGACACCTTGCTTATTGAATTATAAAGAAAGACTATGCTATGCAGGCAGGCAGGGGTAAATAAAAAAAACTATGCTATGCAGACAGGCAAGGTAGATCAGGATACAATCCAACTTTCAATCACAGCAATATTTGATGTAAAACAATCACTTAACAATACAACCTGTTGGAGTTCACTTGCTTTCCTTCTTCTCATCATCATCATTTCTGTCCTTTATGTTCATCTTTTGCTTCTTTGGTTGATGATGCTCAATCTCTCCAAAGGCTTGTATGATATTCTGCAATGATATTGAAAGTTGCTTGTTCCCCAAGCACTTAGAAACAATGGTTAGTCTGGCTGATTTATTTATGGGCTTTTGAACTTACTTTGGTGTGAGAACACCAAACTTAGTACCTTGCCAATGGGTTTCATGCATCAAATTAACCATGTGTAATAACTTTTTTTTTCTTTTCTTCTTCTTTTTCAAAAGCAATAAAACTGAAAACTAGGAAACAGCAGAATAGTTAACTAGTTCATCCAACATGCTTGAAGCCAGCATTATGCAGAGAGTGAGAATGTGTTTTATAATGGGATTTTGGTGAAACACCAAACTTAGAATCCTACATTCTCCTTTAGATTGTTTTGGTGTGCAACACCAAACTTAGCTTCTTACATTATAGATAAAACTACTTAACCTTTTTATTAAAATAACTATGGAAAGAAAACTACCTCAGGTTGGGTTGCCTCCCAACAAGCGCTCTTTTATTGTCACTAGCTTGACATCTTGCTCTTTGATTATGGAGGCTGGAAATCATAATGCCTCAGTTTTTCTCCTCTTGCTGTAGGATTCCTTTCCTCCATGACCTGCACAATCACAAACAATCCAAATGAAAATTGGATATTCTCATGCCAGAATGTAGTCAGAGGATTAGTTGACACCATGTGTCAAACAGTTGGTAAACTTGAGAGATTAATGAACGAAAATCACTTCTCTCGTTTATTTATCAAGCTATGAGAATCATATTCAGCAAGATAAACCAAGGAAATTTCACTCTATTGCTAGAATGAGGTTTCTATTAGCTCAGGCAAAACTTCAAACAGTTAGTGGGTTAGTCAAAAATTAAAGAAAAAGCGCTTGATCTAGATCACCACCTCACTTAATCATTGTCAATCTATTCAATCCCCGGCAACGGCGCCAAAAACTTGATGAGATATTTTGGAGGAAAAATAAATTTCTCCCAAAACACACAAATCTAACCGGCAAGTGTACCGGGTCGTATCAAGTAATAAAAAATCACGGGAGTGAGGTCGATCCCACAGGGATTGAAGGATTGAGCAATTTTAGCTTAGTGGTTGATTTAGTCAAGCGAATCAAGATTTGGTTGATAGTTTTGTGACTTGCAGAATTAAATTGCATTGAAGTAAAGAGAATAAGAAATAAATTGCTGAAACGTAAAGGACAAGAAATTAAATGGCAGAAACTTAGAGTGCAAGAAATGTAAATTGCAGAATCTTAAAGTGCAAGAAATGTAAATGACTCGGAATGTAAAGGGGATTGGGACGTGGATTTGCAGTAATTAAACAAGGAAAAGTTAAATTGCATCAAACAGAAGAGTAAAAGGGAATTGGGATTGGATCGGATCTTATAGCAGAAAAGTAAATGAACATGGAAAGCAATAAACAGAGAAGTGAAATGGGAAATTCAGATCTCAGGACCCAGAGACTAGAAAACCAAGTCTAGATCTCAATGCCTTCCTAGATCCAACAAGAACAATATCAAGGAAATTGTAAATTGCAAGGAAAATAGATGAAGAGCAATTAACCGGAAATAAAATTTAATTAGCAGTAAAAAAACAGAGAGATCCAAGATTGAGATTGAAACAGAATTTCTTCAATTCTCCAATCCAAGATCTAAGACAAGTGTAATTGAAATTGAAAGCAATAAAACTAAGAGGAAGAGAAGTGAATTCTCCTTCCCCAAGACAAAGAAATTAAAGTTCACTCAATAACAAAAGCTCTCCGAAAACTATTATGAAAATTCCAAAAGGAAAGCTCTCCAAAGAACTTGAATTCTATCCTATTTATACACTTTCTTCAAATGATCTTCAAGCCTTGATTTGGGCCTTTGCTCTTGGTGGAATTGGGTTGAAAGAGGCCTTGGTTGATTGCTCTTGAAGTTTGGAGAAGAACCAAAGTGAACCAATTGAACCGGTTTTGAGGTTAGCAAAAGTTGGACCAAAAGTTGGAGCTAAAGTTAGGGGTCTAACTTTGGCTCCAACTTTTCATAGCAGCCCACAAAACTTGCTGGTATGAACGTTGGTGCCAACGTTAGGGGTCTAACTTTGACCCTAACGTTGGCCTTGCCTTGTGTGCTAGTGGCGCCAACGTTAGCCACCAAGTTAGGGGGCTAACGTTGGCGCAAACTTTTGCTCCTCTTCTTTGAATTTTCATGCGCCAACGTTAGCCTCCAAGTTAGGGGTCTAACGTTGGCGCAAACGTTGGTGCCCAGGGGAGAAATTCATGTGCCAACGTTAGCCTCAAAGTTAGGGGGCTAACGTTGGCGCAAACTTTTGGTGCACAGGGGAGAATTTTCAAGTTCCAACGTTAGCCTCCAAGTTAGGGGGCTAACGTTGGGGCTAACTTTTCAACCAAAAGTTTGTGCAAAAGTTTGTTGCTAACTTTAGGTCCAGCTTCTTGCTTCCTGGTTCAATTTCACTTATTCCATTGTTTTCTCTTTACTCCTAGCTATTCCTTCTTGCTTCAACCCTTCTCCAAGCTTTCTTCACCTATAATTAATCAACCAAACTCATCAAAGCTATGCTCAAAATCATGAGATATTCATTCTTTCATAATATGCAACAAATATAGCATAAAACCTCATGAAATGGCATGAATTCATATATGGTTGATTCAATCAAGGGAAACATGAAAGTCTACTCAATTAGCTTGCTTGTAGCTCAAGAAAGTGCATAATTCTAATGAAAACAAAAGAAAAAGACTAGTTAAAATAGGCTAAGATGACTTGTCATCACAACACCAAACTTAAAGCTTGCTTGTCCTCAAGCAAGAAATGAATTATGCTCAGAGATTCTTTCAATTAAGATGGATTGAGGAACACTTGTAAAGTACAGTGAGTGAAGTGATCAAGTATCAGTGGGGTGAACTCTAAATCATATGCTCATGCAAGGGCTTCAGTGCTCACTAGTCCTTACATATTGGGAGTCGTAGGTCTTAGGATTTTCATCCAAATGGTATCATGGAGATCTCTTTATATGTAATCACCTTGAAGCAGCTTATAGTTTCTGTGCTTTGGCCTCGACTCTAAGTATCATGTCTCAAAGCGGCTCTTTAGATAAGCTTTCAATCAATACTCCTAAACCAGTTGGTTTTAAGGTATTAGGTGTTGAAGCACCCCTAAGGATTTACTTGCTCAAGCCTCTTTCCTTGACACATCTCAACCACAAGCATTTACTAGGATAACAACTCTTTGAGTTTTTGTTTCTTTCTTTCTTTTTCTGCCTAGTAATTGATGCTCAGAGCCTTGGGCCATATTCCTTTTGTTTTTGTATTTTCTTTTCTTTCTTTTGTTTTGTTTGCTGCTTCTTGGATCAATAGATTTTTGAGAATCTCCACAATATTTCTTTGAACTTCATGTCCTGCCTATGAGCTCCCATGCAAGTTTTCACAAGCATGCAACATCAATACAAAATCATACAACTAGAACCACCACTTCTCCTAATCTTTTGCTTGCCTCAAAATTGTTTAATTCCTCAATCTTTCTTCTCAAAGAACTTTCATGTGATGCATTTCTTGGAAATTGAGTGCAAACAAGTTTTGAAGATAAGAATGTTGTGAATGATCAGACACCTTGCTTATTGAATTATAAAGAAAGACTATGCTATGCAGGCAGGCAGGGGTAAATAAAAAAAACTATGCTATGCAGACAGGCAGGGTAGATCAGGATACAATCCAACTTTCAATCACAGCAATATTTGATGTAAAACAATCACTTAACAATACAACCTGTTGGAGTTCACTTGCTTTCCTTCTTCTCATCATCATCATTGCTATCCTTTATGTTCATCTTTTGCTTCTTTGGTTGATGATGCTCAATCTCTCCAAAGGCTTGTATGATATTCTGCAATGATATTGAAAGTTGCTTGTTCCCCAAGCACTTAGAAACAATGGTTAGTCTGGCTGATTTATTTATGGGCTTTTGAACTTACTTTGGTGTGAGAACACTAAACTTAGTACCTTGCCAATGGGTTTCATGCATCAAATTAACCATGTGTAATAACTTTTTTTTTTCTTTTCTTCTTCTTTTTCAAAAGCAATAAAACTGAAAACTAGGAAACAGCAGAATAGTTAACTAGTTCATCCAACATGCTTGAAGCCAGCATTATGCAAAGAGTGAGAATGTGTTTTATAATGGGATTTTGGTGAAACACCAAACTTAGAATCCTGCATTCTCCTTTAGATTGTTTTGGTGTGCAACACCAAACTTAGCTTCTTGCATTATAGATAAAACTACTTAACCTTTTTATTAAAATAACTATGGAAAGAAAACTACCTCAGGTTGGGTTGCCTCCCAACAAGCGCTCTTTTATTGTCACTAGCTTGACATCTTGCTCTTTGATTATGGAGGCTGGAAATCATAATGCCTCAGTTTTTCTCCTCTTGCTGTAGGATTCCTTTCCTCCATGACCTGCACAATCACAAACAATCCAAATGAAAATTGGATATTCTCATGCCAGAATGTAGTCAGAGGATTAGTTGACACCATGTGTCAAACAGTTGGTAAACTTGAGAGATTAATGAACGAAAATCACTTCTCTCGTTTATTTATCAAGCTATGAGAATCATATTCAGCAAGATAAACCAAGGAAATTTCACTCTATTGCTAGAATGAGGTTTCTATTAGCTTAGGCAAAACTTCAAACAGTTAGTGGGTTAGTCAAAAATTAAAGAAAAAGCGCTTGATCTAGATCACCACCTCACTTAATCATTGTCAATCTATTCAATCCCCGGCAACGGCGCCAAAAACTTGATGAGATATTTTGGTGGAAAAATAAATTTCTCCCAAAACACACAAATCTAACCGGCAAGTGTACCGGGTCGTATCAAGTAATAAAAACTCACGGGAGTGAGGTCGATCCCACAGGGATTGAAGGATTGAGCAATTTTAGCTTAGTGGTTGATTTAGTCAAGCGAATCAAGATTTGGTTGATGGTTTTGTGACTTGCAGAATTAAATTGCATTGAAGTAAAGAGAATAAGAAATAAATTGCTGAAATGTAAAGGACAAGAAATTAAATGGCAGAAACTTAGAGTGCAAGAAATGTAAATTGCGGAATCTTAAAGTGCAAGAAATGTAAATGACTCGGAATGTAAAGGGGATTGGGACGTGGATTTGCAGTAATTAAATAAGGAAAAGTTAAATTGCATCAAACAGAAGAGTAAAAGGGAATTGGGATTGGATCGGATCTTATAGCAGAAAAGTAAATGAACATGGAAAGCAATAAACAGAGAAGTGAAATGGGAAATTCAGATCTCAGGACCCAGAGACTAGAAAACCAAGTCTAGATCTCAATGCCTTCCTAGATCCAACAAGAACAATTGCAAGGAAATTGTAAATTGCAAGGAAAATAGATGAAGAGCAATTAACCGGAAATAAAATTTAATTAGCAGTAAAAAAACAGAGAGATCCAAGATTGAGATTGAAATAGAATTTCTTCAATTCTCCAATCCAAGATCTAAGACAAGTGTAATTGAAATTGAAAGCAATAAAACTAAGAGGAAGAGAAGTGAATTCTCCTTCCCCAAGACAAAGAAATTAAAGTTCACTCAATAACAAAAGCTCTCCGAAAACTATTATGAAAATTCCAAAAGGAAAGCTCTCCAAAGAACTTGAATTCTATCCTATTTATACACTTTCTTCAAATGATCTTCAAGCCTTGAGTTGGGCCTTTGCTCTTGGTGGAATTGGGTTGAAAGAGGCCTTGGTTGATTGCTCTTGAAGTTGGGAGAAGAACCAAAGTGAACCAATTGAACCGGTTTTGAGGTTAGCAAAAGTTGGACCAAAAGTTGGAGCTAAAGTTAGGGGTCTAACTTTGGCTCCAACTTTTCATAGCAGCCCACAAAACTTGCTGGTATGAACGTTGGTGCCAACGTTAGGGGTCTAACTTTGACCCTAACGTTGGCCTTGCCTTGTGTGCTAGTGGCGCTAACGTTAGCCACCAAGTTAGGGGGCTAACGTTGGCGCAAACTTTTGCTCCTCTTCCTTGAATTTTCATGCGCCAACGTTAGCCTCCAAGTTAGGGGTCTAACGTTGGCGCAAACGTTGGTGCCCAGGGGAGAAAATCATGTGCCAACGTTAGCCTCAAAGTTAGGGGGCTAACGTTGGCGCAAACTTTTGGTGCACAGGGGAGAATTTTCAAGTTCCAACGTTAGCCTCCAAGTTAGGGGGCTAACGTTGGGGCTAACTTTTCAACCAAAAGTTTGTGCAAAAGTTTGATGCTAACTTCAGGTCCAGCTTCTTGCTTCCTGGTTCAATTTCACTTATTCCATTGTCTTCTCTTTACTCCTAGCTATTCCTTCTTGCTTCAACCCTTCTCCAAGCTTTCTTCACCTATAATTAATCAACCAAATTCATCAAAGCTATGCTCAAAATCATGAGATATTCATTCTTTCATAATATGCAACAAATATAGCATAAAACCTCATGAAATGGCATGAATTCATATATGGTTGATTCAATCAAGGGAAACATGAAAATCTACTCAATTAGCTTGCTTGTAGCTCAAGAAAGTGCATAATTCTAATGAAAACAAAAGAAAAAGACTAGTTAAAATAGGCTAAGATGACTTGTCATCAACGTTGCTGTGCCCAGGAGCTCCAACTCTCTTCTTTTTGGAGCCAACGTTTGACCTCACGTTTGAGGCAAACGTTGGCTCAAACGTTGCTGCCTCCAGGGATGCCATTTCTCTTCTCTTTGGCGCCAACGTTTGACCTCACGTTTGAGGCAAACGTTGGCGCAAACGTTGCCTTCCCAGGAGCTTCAATTCTCTTCTCTTTTGGTGCCAACGTTTGACCTCACGTTTGAGGCAAACGTTGGCGCAAACGTTGCCTTCCAGGAGCTTCCATCTTCAGCCAACGTTTGACCTCAACGTTTGAGGCAAACGTTGGCGCAAACGTTGGCTTTTCCCCAGGGTGTTCTTCAACTGCTACTCACGTTTGAGTTGACGTTTGAGGCAAACGTTAGCTCAAACGTGAATTCCATTTTCTCAAACCCATTCTTGAAACCTTCTTCCATAATGTTGGCACACCTTTTGTTTCCTTTCTTCACCTACAAGTAATCAAAACAACCAATCAAAGTATCACAAAATTCACAAGGTTTATAAATCAATTAATTATCAACTAAAGTTAGCTTGAACCTCATGATTTTGTATCAATTAAAAGGTGGTTGATTGATTTAAGGAAACCATGCAATTCCAATTCAAATGGCTAATTTATAATGCAAGAAAGTGCATAAAACTACATGAAAACAAGAGAAAAAGACTAGTGAAACTAGGCTAAGATGACTTGTCATCACAACACCAAACTTAAAGCTTGCTTGTCCCCAAGCAAGAAAAGAATTATTAAGAAGAAAGAATGAAAACAAAAGAGAATGCTCATGTTAGCAGAATATTATTGGTAGTTCATGGGGTTTTATGCAGATATGTAACTTATCCACTTTTTATTGATAATTAGGCCTAGAAAGTTTCCTTTAAGCATCAAGCAATATACTGCTATAACCTCTCATTATTCCTTTGTCCTTGTTTACTGAAATTTTTTTTTCTTCATATACTTTAGTTCAGTGTCATGTGTAACAAGCTCTTTTCTTTATTTATGCTTGACACATTATTCACTTTAGACATTTGGCTCACATGCCTTCTTAGAATATTGATGCCCAGCACCTCTTTGGGTTACTAAATGTCTTGTAGCTAGGTTGCTCTTGATAGTGGATTTTCAGTTGATAATCCCGGGTTAGTTAACCCAAGTTACCAAGTGTTAATGCACTCCAAAGAACTTAATAATTCAAGCAGATCCTAGTACAAAGACACCACAGGCATATATTCTAAGGTTCAAGCTATTGGTGTCTAACTTTGTTTCTTTTTATTTTTTTTTCTTTTATTCTGTTGCCACTCTTTGGCTATTTCTTTTTTCTTTTTGTTTTTCTTTTCACACAAGGACTTTTATTTGATTGAGATTCATAGACAGTGAGCTGCTTTCTTCTTAAAGAGAGAACAATCTATTCCTTTTATTCACTGATAGTGAGTTGCCACACAATCACACATATATGCCACCACTTACTATTAATTGACTTCTAGCTAACAATGAACCATCTTACTTCATGTTTCAAACATTTCTTTTATTGAATTGAAAAGATGCAGGGGACAAGGCATGCATTAGTTAAGTGAAAGTAACCACACAAGCACACACTTAGACTAGCTTATTTTAAGAAAAAAAATTTTTACTTGTACTAGCTGAACACTTTAGCAAGATATAAATCATAGCATTTCTCAACAGCAGAAGTTAAGTATAGATACAACCTATTGGTTTGCAGTTCTTTTGTCTTCCTTTGTGTTGTTCCCTTTTTGCGTCATGGTGCGTAATGTCTTCAATTTGTGGTTAGTTCCCTGCACAATTCTCAAAAGTTGCTTGCTTTCCAAGCCCTTTGGGTGACTGATTAGTATGCATAAATTGAGTGCGGCTTTTGGATTTAATTTGGTGTGGGAACACCAAATTTAGTTCCTTGCCACTTCCTCTGATGCAACAAGTTACTATGTGTAAAATCTTGTGCTCTTGCTAAAGGTTATGGGGTTAAACTAGAGAGCAATTAAGTAGTTGAATGATCTGTTTGATTGCCTGGAGCTAGTATTACGCAAGAAGTGAGAATGTGCTTTTAAATGATGTTTTGGTGGAACACCAAACTTAGAATCCTTCATTCTCCCTTAAATTGTTTTGGTGTGCAACACCAAACTTAGCTTCTTGCAATGCATACCAATCATTCGACATTTTTATTGAAAAGGCTATGAAAAAAAAACTACCTCAGATTGGGTTGCCTCCCAACAAGCGCTCTTTTAATGTCACTAGCTTGACATTGGGGCTTTCTTTTATGGTGGTTGATGGTTGTAGTGCCTCAATTTGTCCCCTCTGACTGTGAGCTTCTTCTTTGTTGCTTGATGTTCTATCTCAGCATGTTCTAGTGAGATTATTTTTCTCACAGTATAGTAATCATCAGTCTGTTGGCTTGCTCCCAGTTGTTGATAGACTAACTGCACTTTGTCACCTTTGGAGATCCCTTCTGTTGGGATTTTTTTATTCTTCCACCCTTTGTGAGCCTTCTTCTTATTTTTCTTCCTTTTTCTGGTTAACCTTTCCTCCTTGACAGTAGCTTTACTTGTGGCACTTTCCTTCTTGGTTATCTTCCAAATTTCTTTTTGAGTGCCTTCTTTTCCTTGCATTTGTTCATTCTTCTGCTTTACTGAAGTGTTGATTACTTGCATTGAGAAACAGTCATTGATGACTTGGCTTCTTCCTTCAGAATTTTGTCGTTCTGGGAACACTTTCAGAGTAATGCTTTCCTCATGCATCCTAAGAGTTAGTTCTCCTTGCTCTACATCTATGATGGCTCTGGCGGTAGCTAAAAATGGCCTTCCCAAGATAATCGAATTGTTTCCTTCTTCTTCTGTTTCCAAGATTACAAAATCCGCAGGATAAATGAACT
Organism: Arachis hypogaea; assembly: GCF_003086295.3. Lineage (NCBI taxonomy): Eukaryota > Viridiplantae > Streptophyta > Magnoliopsida > Fabales > Fabaceae > Arachis > Arachis hypogaea. The sequence goes on along the minus strand of NC_092046.1, from coordinate 77,630,149 downwards.
TGTCAACCTTAACTAAAAGGTTTTCGATCACTCCTTCGGGATGTACTACTGACTGGTCCACCAATTCCAATGACATCTATATTGGTTTCACCTTCTCTATGCCAAGCTTTTTCACTAAAGAGGATGGGATCAGATTTATGCTTGCTCCTAAATCGCACATCCCCTTGTTGATAAATAGACTTCCAATGGTACAAGGTAGGAAGAAACTTCCTGGATCTTCCAACTAGGGAGGGAGTCCTTTTCTGATGAGTGCACTGCATTCTTCAGAGAGAAGTACAGTTTCCTTCTCCAGCCAGCTTCTTTTCTTGTTAATGAGTTCCTTCAAGAACTTGGCATATAAGGGCATCTGTTCCAATGCTTCAGCCAGGGGAATGTTGATTTCCAGTTTCTTGAAAGTTTCCAGGAATTTGTGGAAGTGTTGATCTTTGGTTTCTTTGTTGAACCTCTGTGGGTATGGCAGCGAAGGAATGAAGACTTTCTCCTTTTTCTGTGCTTCTTCCTCTCTCTCTCTCATGTGTATTGATTGGCTGGTCTTCTTTTCTTTTGGGGTTCTCTGTGTTCTTGTTTGACACCATATTTTGATCATTGGCTTCCTCTGTATCTGTTGGCTTTTTGCTGCTTTTCACTGGCTTCTTTGTGGTGTCATTGTTGCTCATCAATGTTCTCCCACTTCTTAATTGTATTGCCTTGCATTCTTCCTTAGGATTTGGGATTGTGTCACTCGGCAATGAGCTTGAAGGTCTTTCAACAGAAATCTGTTTGGAGATTTGCCCAATTTGCCTCTCTAGGCTCTTTATGGAGGCTTCATGATTCTTGGTTGTCATTTCCTGGTGTTTCCACATTTTGTCTATCAATGTTTCCAAGTTGGTGAGTCTTTGAGATTCAGGTGATGCTTGTGGTGGGTTGAAAGATGTGAATGGTGGGTGGTGGATATTTTGGTTTATGAGTTGGTTATTGGATTGGTAATGGTTGGGATGGTTGTTTTGAGGCTTTTTGTAAGGGTTTTGGTTAGTTTGCTGCTGGTTGTGGTTTTGGTTGTTTCTTGAAGTGTTTTGGTTTGAGTTCCTCTGCCATGGTTGTTGGTTCTGGTTGTGATTATCTCCCCATCTGAGGTTCGGGTGGTTCTTCCAGGATGGATTGTATGTGTCTCCATACACTTCATTCTGTCCAGAGTTTTGGTTGTGCATGTACTGGACTTGTTCTTGCTGCTGCTCCTCTTGAGTCTCTTCATTTTGTCCCCATGTGGATGATGGTTGGCTTGTGTTAACTGCTGCAACTTGGAGGCTATCAATCCTCTTGGCCATTTGCTCAAATTATTGTTGAATTTGCTGCTGCATCATCTTGTTTTGAGCCAAGATTGAGTCCACTCCTTCTAACTCCATTACTCCTCTCCTTTGTGATGATTGGCGTTACCTTTGATGCGCAAAGAAATACTGATTATTAGCCACCATGTCAACAAGATTCTGGGCTTCCTCAGCAGTTTTCATCAGTTGTAGTGAACCTCTAGCAGAATGATCTAATGCCTCTTGAGATTTCAATGTCAGGCCTTCATAGAAATTTTGCAGCACATCCCATTCATTGAACATCTCTGGGGGACACTTTCTGATTAAGGCTTTGTACCTCTCCCATGCTTCATACAAGGATTCGGCATCTAATTGTGTGAATGTCTGCACCTCGGTTTTCAGCCTGATGACTCTTTAGGGTGGGTAGAATTTGGCTAGAAATTTGGTCACCAAGTCATCCCAACTAGTGATGCTTCCTTGGGGAAAAGTTTCAAGCCATTGTGTGGCCTTGTCCCTTAATGAGAACGGGAACAGCAGGAGCTTGTAAGTTTCAGGATTCACACCATTGGATTTGACAGTGTCACAAATCCTTAAGAAGGTAGATAGATGTTGATTTGGATCCTCCAATGGTCCTCCCCCAAATGAGCAGTTATTCTGGACCAATGTGATGAGTTGTGGCTTCAGTTCAAAGTTATTTGCATTGACATTAGGGGTGAGAATGCTGCTTCCACAATGTCTAGCATTTGCAAAGGTGTAGGAGGCCAATACTCTCCTCTGTTGTGGGTGATTGTTAACTCCTTCTCCTGGATTAGATGTATCTCCTTCCATCTCGTGATATTCTTCCTCAGATTCTTCTTCTCCAACAATATTTTTCCCTCTTTCAGCTCTTCTTAACCTTCTAAGAGTTCTCTGGTCAGCTTCAGATAAAACAGGAATGGATCTCCCTGTACCTGACATACAAACAAATCAAAAGAAACACCAACAATAACACTTCAATCTATTGCTAGAATGAAGTTTAGTTTAAGCAAAAATTCGAACAGTTAGTGGGTTAGTCCAAGATTAAAGAATCAGAAAAGAAAAAGTGCTTGATCTAGATCTCCACTTCACGTAATCATTGTCAATCTATTTCAATCCCCGGCAACGGCGCCAAAAACTTGATGTGCGGAAAATGATCCGACACAAAACTCACCGGCAAGTGCACCGGGTCGCATCAAGTAATAATAACTCACGTGAGTGAGGTCGATCCCACAGGGATTGAAGGATTGAGCAATTTTAGTTTAGTGGTTGATTTAGTCAAGCGAATCAAGTGTTGGTTGAGTGATTTGTGATTAACAGAAATTAAATTGCATGAAAAGTAAAGGGAGAGGGGTAGATTGCAGAAAATTAAAGAGAACGGAAAATAAAAGTGCTGAATCTTAAAGAACAAGAAATTAAATTGGCAGAAACTTAGAACGCAAGAAATGTAAATTGCAGAATCTTAAAGTGCAAGGAATGTAAATGGCTTGAATTATAAAGGGGAGTGGGAATTGGATTTGCAGAAGTTAGACCAGGAAAAGTAAATTTGCGATGAACAGAAAAGTAAAAGATGGATTCAATTAAACCAGATCTCAAATGACAATGAAAACAAGCTTGGTGCAGAAATGAAACAAGGAAATTGAAATTTAAAGATGTAGATCTCAGGACTCAAGAGACTAGATAACCAAGTCTAGATCTCAATGCCTTCCTAGATCCAAATTCAGAATTTAATTGCAAGAAAATTTAAGATGCAGCAGTAGAAGAAAAGAAATGGAATCGCAACTTCTCAATGATGCAGTAAATCAAACAGAAGAAAATCACAAGGTGAGATTGAGACAGAATTTCCTCAATTCTCCAACCCAAGATTCAAAACAAGTGTAGATGAAATGTAAAACAAGAAAACTAAGAGGAAGAGAATTCAATTCTCCTTCCCCAAGACTCAGAATCTCCAAAATAGCTCAAAACCCCAAAAGCTCTCTCCCAAAATTACTCAGTAAAAACTCAAAAGGGAAAAGCTCCCAACTGTAAGTATTAAAAATTCTAAAAAGAAAGCTCTCCAAAATCTTCAAATCCTAAGCTATTTATACACTTTCTTCAAATGATCATTAAGCCTTGAATTGGGCCTTTAGCCTTGATGGAATTGGGTTGATAGTAGCCTCTGTTGATTGCTCTTGGTGTTGGGAGGAAATCCATTAGTGAACCAGGCCATGAACCATTCACGTTTGAGCCAACGTTTGAGGCAAACATTGACTCAAACGTTACTTGAGTGAGGCATTATACAGCTAGGCCGTGTGCTGTCTTCCACGTTTGGCTCAACGTTTGAGGTCAAACGTGAGCTCAAACGTGGACCTCCCTTTTTGTATGCTTCTTGGGGGCTACTTTGTCCTCTTGTCGTGTTGCCAATTTTGTGCTCAATAGAGACTATTATATATGGTTGGAAAGATCTGAATGTCAGCTTTCTAACCCACTTGGAATCACCTCAATTGGACATCTACAACTCAAGTTATTCTTGTTTGAAGTATGCCCCTTCATGCTGTTTGGTGCCAACGTTTGACCTCACGTTTGAGGCAAACGTTGGCTCAAACGTTGCTGTGCCCAGGAGCTCCAACTCTCTTCTTTTTTGGAGCCAACGTTTGACCTCACGTTTGAGGCAAACGTTGGCTCAAACGTTGCTGCCTCCAGGGATGCCATTTCTCTTCTCTTTGGCGCCAACGTTTGACCTCACGTTTGAGGCAAACGTTGGCGCAAACGTTGCCTTCCCAGGAGCTTCAATTCTCTTCTCTTTTGGTGCCAACGTTTGACCTCACGTTTGAGGCAAATATTGGCGCAAACGTTGCCTTCCAGGAGCTTCCATCTTCAGCCAACGTTTGACCTCAACGTTTGAGGCAAACGTTGGCGCAAACGTTGGCTTTTCCCCAGGGTGTTCTTCAACTGCTACTCACGTTTGAGTTGACGTTTGAGGCAAACGTTAGCTCAAACGTGAATTCCATTTTCTCAAACCCATTCTTGAAACCTTCTTCCATAATGTTGGCACACCTTTTGTTTCCTTTCTTCACCTACAAGTAATCAAAACAACCAATCAAAGTATCACAAAATTCACAAGGTTTATAAATCAATTAATTATCAACTAAAGTTAGCTTGAACCTCATGATTTTGTATCAATTAAAAGGTGGTTGATTGATTTAAGGAAACCATGCAATTCCAATTCAAATGGCTAATTTATAATGCAAGAAAGTGCATAAAACTAAATGAAAACAAGAGAAAAAGACTAGTGAAACTAGGCTAAGATGACTTGTCATCAATTCGTAAGAGAGAATTGCTTCTCTTGTATATTCAACAAGCTGAAGTATGAGAATCATACGAAGCCAGAGAAACCAAGAAAACTTCACTTTATTGCTAAAGTGAGGTTTCAGTTAGTTCAAGCAAAAATTCAAACAGTTAGTGGGTTAATCCAAAGTTAGAGAAACAGAAAATAAAAATGCTAGATCTAGATCTCCACTTCACTTAATCATTGTCAATCTATTTCAATCCCCGGCAACGGCGCCAAAATCTTGATGTGTGGAAAATGATCCAACACGAAACTAACCGGCAAGTGCACCGGGTCGCATCAAGTAATAAAACTCACGGGAGTGAGGTCGATCCCACAGGGATTGAAGGATTGAGCAATTTTAGTTTAGTGGATGACTTAGTCTAGCGAATCAAGAGTTGATTTGAGTGGTTTGTATTTGACAGAAGCTAAATTGCATGAAATTTAAAAGGGAGAGGGAAAATTGACAAAAAATTAAAGAGGGCAGAAAATAAAAGTGCTGAATCTAAAAGAACAAGAAATTAAATTGCAGAAACTTAGATTGCAAGAAATGTAAATTGCAGAATCTTAAGATGCAAGAAATTTAAATAACTTGAATCGTAAAGGGAATTGGGATTTGGATTTGCATGAATTAAACAAGAGAAAGTAAAATTTAACCAACAGAAATGTAACAGATGGACTCAATTAAACCGGATCTTGAATGAAAATGAAAATAAGCTTGGTGTAGCAACGAAACAAGAAAATTGAAATTGAAAGCTGTAGATCTCAGGACTCAAGAGACTAGATAGCCAAATCTAGATCTCACTGCCTTCCTAGATCCAGCAAGAACAATTGCAAAGGAAATGAAGAAAAGTAAATTGCAGAAATAGTAGAAGAAGAAGAAATTAACAGAAATGGAAATTCAATTATGCAGAAAATTAAACAAGATCTCAAGGTGAGATTGAAACAGAAGTTCTTCAATTCTCCACCCAAGATCCAAAGCAAGAAAAGTAAAGAGTGCTGAGCAAGAACAAGGAAGAAGAGAGATCAATTCTCCTTCCTAATTCTCTTGAATTCTAAAAACAACAACTAAAATGTAAAGGTGAGCTCTCTCTCTAAGTGTTCTAAGAATTCTAAAAGAAAAGCTCTCGGAAAACTTAAATCCTAAGCTATTTATACACTTTCTTCAAATGGTCTTCAAGCCTTGAATTGGGCCTTTGCTCTTGATGGAATTGGGTTGATAAAAGCCTCTGTTGATTGCACTTGGAGTTGGAGAGAAACCCATTGTGAACCGGGACATAAAGCACAAAAGCTTGAGTCAAAGTTTGAGGTAAACTTTGGCTCAAGCTTTTTATACCAGCCACCCCCTTTTGCTGCTATCCATGTTTGAGCTAAAGTTTGAGGTCAAACTTTAAGCCAAACGTGGATCACCTTGTATGCATGTGTGGCGCCAACGTTTGCCAAAAAGCTTGAGGCAAACATTGGCGCAAGCTTTTCTCCTCCAGGGTGCTGGTGTGTGGCGCCAACGTTTGCCAAAAAGCTTGAGGCAAACATTGGCGCAAGCTTTTGCTCCATCCAGGGTGAATTCAACTCTTCCAAAAGTTTGAGCTAAAGTTTGAAGCAAGCTTTTGCTCAAGCTTTTGCTCAAGCTTTTTGTTCTCTCTTGCTCCTTGCCCTTTCTTCTTTCTTCAACCTTCTTCAAAGCTCTTTTCACCTATCATCAATCAATCAAACACATCAAAGCTATGCTCAAAATCATGAGTTTGTTATTCTTTCATAATATATGACAATTATAGCACAAAATCTCATGAAATTGCATTAATTCATCCATGGTTGATTGAATCAAAGGAAATATAAAATTCTACCCAATTGGCTTACTTATGGCTCAAGAAAGTGCATAAAAACAAAAGAAAAAGACTAGTGAAACTAGGCTAAAATGACTTGTCATCAACGCTATCCCGAGGACGACACCTAAAGGCGAGCCGTAATGGCCTCATCTTTGGCAAGCTCCTCCAATTTTTTTCACAGTTTTTTTCCGGGTTTTTTTCCAGTTTTTTTTTTATACGTTCTGCTGACCCTCGTTCTTTAAATGACGCTATCCCGAGGAGGACACCTAAAGGTGAGCCGTAATGGCCTCATCTTTGGCAAGCTCCTCCGGTATTTTTCACAGTTTTTTTCCGGTTTATTTTTTACCAGGTTTTTTTTTTATTTTTTTATTTTTTTACGTTCTGCTGACCCATGTTCTTTAAATGACGCTATTCCGAGGAGGACACCTAAAGGCGAGCCGTAATGGCCTCATTTTTGGCAAGCTCCTCCGGTTTTTTTCACAGATTTTTCCCGGATTTTTTTCAGGTTTTTTCCGTTTTTTTTTTACGTTCTGCTGATCCTCGTTCTTTAAATGACGCTATCCCGAGGAGGACACCTAAAGGCGAGCCGTAATGGCCTCATCTTTGGCAAGCTCCTCCGGTTTTTTTTCACAGTTTTTTTCCCGAATTTTTTTCCGGTTTTTTCCATTTTTTTTTCTTTTTTTTCTGCTGACCCTCGTTCTTTAAATGACGCTATCCGAGGAGGACACCTAAAGGCGAGCCGTAATGGCGTCATCTTTGGCAAGCTCCTCCGGTTTTTTTTCACAGTTTTTTCCCGAATTTTTTTTCCGGTTTGTTTTTTCCGGTTTTTTCCAGTTTTTTTTTCCTTTTTTTTTCTGTTGACCCTCGTTCTTTAAATGACGCTATCCCGAGGAGGACACCTAAAAGCGAGCCGTAATTGCCTCATCTTTCGCAAGCTCCTCCAGTTTTTTTTTTCACAGTTTTTTTCCTGAATTTTTTTCCGGTTTTTTTTTCGATTTTTTCCAGTTTTTTTTTTAGGTATTTTTTTTTTTACATTCTGCTGACCCTCGTTCTTTAAATGACGCTATCCCGAGGAGGACACCTAAAGGGTAGCCGTAATGGCCTCATCTTTGGCAAGCTCCTCCAGTTTTTTTTCAGTGTTTTTTTCCCGAATTTTTTCCGGTTTTTTTTTTCGATTTTTCTTTTTTTTTTTTTTTTTTACATTCTGCTGACCCCCGGTCTTTAAATGACGCTATCCCGAGAAGTACACCTAAAGGCGAGCCGTAATGGCCTCATCTTTGGCAAGCTCCTCCGAATTTTTTCACAGTTTTTTTTCCGGTTTTTTTCACAGTTTTTTTTTATATACGTTCTGCTGACCCTCGTTCTTTAAATGACGCTATCCCGAGGAGGACACCTAAAGGCGAGCCGTAATGGCCTCATCTTTGGCAAGCTCCTCCGGTTTTTTTCACAGTTTTTTTCCAGATTTTTTTTCCGGTTTGTTTTTTTCCAAGTTTTTTTTTTCTACGTTCTGCTGACCCACGTTCTTTAAATGACGCTATCCTGAGGAGGACACCTAAAGGCGAGCCGTAATGGCCTCATTTTTGGCAAGCTCCTCCGGTTCTTTTTCACAGTTTTTTCCCGGATTTTTTTTTCCGGTTTTTTCCATTTTTTTTTATGTTGTGCTGACCCTCGTTCTTTAAATGATGCTATCTCGAGGAGGACACCTAAAGGCGAGTCGTAATGGCCTCATCTTTGGCAAGCTTCTTCGATTTTTTTTCACAGTTTTTTTTCCGAATTTTTTTCCGGTTTTTTCCAGTTTTTTTTCTTTTTTTTTCTGCTGACGCTCGTTCTTTAAATGACGCTATCCCGAGGAGGACACCTAAAGGCGAGCCGTAATGGCGTCATCTTTGGCAAGCTCCTCCGATTTTATTTCACAGTTTTATTCCCGGTTTTTTTTTTCCAGGTTTTTTTTTTTTTTTTTTTTTTTTTTTTTTTTTTTTTTTACATTCTGCTGACCCACGTTCTTTAAATGACGCTATCCTGAGGAGGACACCTAAAGGCGAGCCGTAATGGCCTCATTTTTTGCAAGCTCCTCTGGTTCTTTTTCACAGTTTTTTCCCGGATTTTTTTTTTCCGTTTTTTTCCTTTTTTTTTTTTTTTTTACGTTCTGCTGACCCTACTTCTCTAAATGACGCTATCCCGAGAAGGACACCTAAAGGCGAGCCATAATGGCCTCATCTTTGGGAAGCTCCTCCGGTTTTTTTTCACAGTTTTTTTCCCGAATTTTTTTACGGTTTTTTCCAGTTTTTTTTTCTTTTTTTTTTCTGCTGACCCTCGTTCTTTAAATGACGCTATCCCGAGGAGGACACCTAGAGGCGAGCCGTAATGGCGTCATCTTTGGCAAGCTCCTCCGGTTTTTTTTCACAGTTTTTTTCCCGAATTTTTTTTTCCGGTTTGTTTTTTTCCGATTTTTTCCAGTTTTTTTTTCCTTTTTTTTTTCTCCTGACCCTCGTTCTTTAAATGACGCTATCCCGAGGAGGACACCTAAAGGCGAGCCGTAATGGCCTCATCTTTGGCAAGCTCCTCCAGTTTTTTTTTCAGAGTTTTTTTCCCGAATTTTTTTGTTTTTTTTTATTTTTTCTATTTTTTTTTTTACATTCTGCTGACCCCCGTTTTTTAAATGACGCTATCCCGAGGAGGACACCTAAAGGCGAGCCATAATGGCCTGATCTTTGGCAAGCTCCTTCGGTTTTTTCACAGCTTTTTTCCAGATTTTTTTTCCGGTTTGATTTTTTCCAGGTTTTTTTTTTTTTTTAACGTTCTGCTGACCCTCGTTCTTTAAATGACGCTATCCCGAGGAGGACACCTAAAGGCTAGCCGTAATGGCCTCATTTTTGGCAAGCTCCTCCGGTTTTTTTCACAGTTTTTTCCCGGATTTTGTTCCGGTTTGTTTTTTTCCGGTTTTTTCCATTTTTTTTTACGTTCTGCTGACCCTCGTTCTTTAAATGACGCTATCCCGAGGAGGACACCTAAAGGCGAGCCGTAATGGCCTCATCTTTGGCAAGCTCGTCCGGATTTTTTTCACAGTTTTTTTCCAAGTTTTTTTCCAGTTTTTTTTTTTTACTTATTTATACGTTCTGCTGACCCTCGTTCTTTAAATGACGCTATTTCGAGGAGGACACCTAAAGGCGAGCCGTAATGGCCTCATCTTTGGCAAGCTCCTCTGGTTTTTTTCACAGTTTTTTTCGGGTTTTTTTCCAGTTTTTTTTATACGTTCTGCTGACCCTCGTTCTTTAAATGACGCTATCCCGAGGAGGACACCTAAAGGCGAGCCGTAATGGCGTCATCTTTGGCAAACTACTCCAATTTTTTCACAGTTTTTTCCCAGGTTTTTTTCCAGGTTTCTTTTTTTTTTTATACGTTCTGCTGACCCTCGTTCTTTAAATGACGCTATCCCGAGGAGGACACCTAAAGACGAGCCATAATGGCCTCATCTTTGGCAAGCTCCTCCGGTTTTTTTCACAGTTTTTTCCCGAATTTTTTTTCCGATTTTTTCAAGTTTTTTTTCTTTTTTTTCTGCTGACCCTCGTTCTTTAAATGACGCTATCCTGAGGAGGACACCTAAAGGCGAGCCGTAATGGCCTCATTTTTGGCAAGCTCCTCCGGTTCTTTTTCACAGTTTTTTCCCGGATTTTTTTTCCGGTTTGTTTTTTTCCAGTTTTTTCCATTTTTACGTTCTGCTGACCCTCGTTCTTTAACTGACGCTATCCCGAGGAGGAAACCTAAAGGCGAGCCGTAATGGCCTCATCTTTGGCGAGCTCCTCTGGTTTTTTTCACAGTTTTTTTCCTGAATTTTGTTTCCGGTTTGTTTTTTTCCGGTTTTTTTTAGTTTTTTTTTCCTTTTTTTTTTCTGCTGACCCTCGTTCTTTAAATGACGCTATCCCGAGGAGGACACCTAAAGGCGAGCCGTAATGGACTCATCTTTGGCAAGCTCCTCCAGTTTTTTTTCAGAGTTTTTTTCCCGAATTTTTTTTCGTTTTTTTTTTCGATTTTTTCTATTTTTTTTTTACATTCTGCTGACCCCCGTTCTTTAAATGACGCTACCCCGAGGTGGACACCTAAAGGCGAGACATAATGGCCTCATCTTTGGCAAGCTCCTTCGGTTTTTTTCGCAGTTTTATTCCAGATTTTTTCCGGTTTGTTTTTTTCCAGTGTTTTTTTTTTAACGTTCTGCTGACCCTCGTTCTTTAAATGACGCTATCCCGAGGAGGACACCTAAAGGCTAGCCGTAATGGCCTTATTTTTGGCAAGCTCCTCCGGTTTTTTTCACAGTTTTTTCTCGGATTTTTTTCCGGTTTGTTTTTTTCCGGTTTTTTCCAGTTTTTTTATACGTTCTGCTGACCCTCGTTCTTTAAATGACGCTATCCCGAGGAGGACACCTAAAGGCGAGCCGTAATGGCCTCATCTTTGGCAAGCTCCTCTGGTTTTTTTCACAATTTTTTCCAGATTTTTTTCCGGTTTTTTTTTCCAGTTTTTTTTTTTTTTTTTACATTCTGCTGACCCACGTTCTTTAAATGACGCTATCCTGAGGAGGACACCTAAAGGCGAGCCGTAATGGCCTCATTTTTTGCAAGCTCCTCTCGTTCTTTTTCACAGTTTTTTCCCGGATTTTTTTTTCCGTTTTTTTCCTTTTTTTTTTTTTACGTTCTGCTGACCCTAGTTCTCTAAATGACGCTATCCCGAGGAGGACACCTAAAGGCGAGCCATAATGGCCTCATCTTTGGCAAGCTCCTCCGGTTTTTTTTCACAGTTTTTTTCCCGAATTTTTTTACGGTTTTTTCCAGTTTTTTTTTTCTTTTTTTTTTTCTGCTGACCCTCGTTCTTTAAATGACGCTATCCCGAGGAGGACACCTAGAGGCGAGCCGTAATGGCGTCATCTTTGGCAAGCTCCTCCGGTTTTTTTTCACAGTTTTTTTCCCGAATTTTTTTTTCCGGTTTGTTTTTTTCTGATTTTTTCCAGTTTTTTTTTCCTTTTTTTTTAACCTGACCCTCGTTCTTTAAATGACGCTATCCCGAGGAGGACACCTAAAGGCGAGCCGTAATGGCCTCATCTTTGGCAAGCTCCTCCAGTTTTTTTTTCAGGGTTTTTTCCCGAATTTTTTCTTTTTTTTTTTTTATTTTGTCTATTTTTTTTTTACATTCTGCTGACCCCCGTTTTTTAAATGACGCTATCCCGAGGAGGACACCTAAAGGCGAGCCATAATGGCCTGATCTTTGGCAAGCTCCTTCGGTTTTTTCACAACTTTTTTCCAGATTTTTTTTCCGGTTTGTTTTTTTCCAGGTTTTTTTTTTTTTTTTTAACGTTCTGCTGACCCTCGTTCTTTAAATGACGCTATCCCGAGGAGGACACCTAAAGGCTAGCCGTAATGGCCTCATTTTTGGCAAGCTCCTCCGGTTTTTTTTCACAGTTTTTTCCCGGATTTTGTTCCGGTTTGTTTTTTTCCGGTTTTTTCCATTTTTTTTTTACGTTCTGCTGACCCTCGTTCTTTAAATGACGCTATCCCGAGGAGGACACATAAAGGCGAGCCGTAATGGCCTCATCTTTGGCAAGCTCGTCCGGATTTTTTTCACAGTTTTTTTCTAGGTTTTTTTCCAGTTTTTTTTTTACTTATTTATACGTTCTGCTGACCCTCGTTCTTTAAATGACGCTATCCCGAGGAGGACACCTAAAGGCGAGCCGTAATGGCCTCATCTTTGGCAAGCTCCTCCAATTTTTTTCACAGTTTTTTTCGGGTTTTTTTCCAGTTTTTTTTTATACGTTCTGCTGACCCTCGTTCTTTAAATGACGCTATCCCGAGGAGGACACCTAAAGGCGAGCCGTAATGGCCTCATTTTTGGCAAGCTCTTCCAGTTTTTTTTTCAGAATTTTTTTCCCGAATTTTTTTCGTTTTTTTTTATTTTTTCTATTTTTTTTTTTACATTCTGCTGACCTCCTTTCTTTAAATGACACTATCCCGAGGAGGACACCTAAAGGCGAGCCGTAATGGCCTCATCTTTGGCAAGCTCCTCCGATTTTTTTCACAGTTTTTTTCCGGTTTTTTTCCAATTTTCTTTTTTTTTACGTTCTGCCGACCCTCGTTCTTTAAATGACGCTATCCCGAGGAGGACACCTAAAGGCGAGCCATAATGGCCTCATCTTTGGCAAGCTCCTTCGGTTTTTTCACAGTTTTTTCCAGATTTTTTTTTTGGTTTGTTTTTTCCCAGGTCTTTTTTTTTTTTTTAACGTTCTGCTGACCCACGTTCTTTAAATGACGCTATCCCGAGGAGGACACCTAAAGGCTAGCCGTAATGGCCATATTTTTGGCAAGCTCCTCCGGTTTTTTTCACAATTTTTTCCCGGATTTTTTTCCGGTTTGTTTTTTCCGGTTTTTTCCATTTTTTTTTACGTTCTGCTGACCCTCGTTCTTTAAACAACGCTATCCCGAGGAGGACACCTAAAGGCGAGCCGTAATGGCCTCATCTTTGGCAAGCTCCTCCGGATTTTTTTCAAAGTTTTTTTCCGGGTTTTTTTCCAATTTTTTTTTTATTTATATGTTCTGCTGAGCCTCGTTCTTTAAATGACGCTATCCCGAGGAAGAAACCTAAAGGCGAGCCGTAATGGCCTCATCTTTGGCAAGCTCCTCCGGTTTTTTTCACAGTTTTTTTCGGGTTTTTTTCCAGTTTTTTTTATACGTTCTGCTGACCCTCGTTCTTTAAATGACGCTATCCCGAGGAGGACACCTAAAGGCGAGCCGTAATGGCGTCATCTTTGGCAAACTACTCCAATTTTTTCACAGTTTTTTCCCAGGTTTTTTTCCAGGTTTCTTTTTTTTTTTTATACGTTCTGCTGACCCTCGTTCTTTAAATGACGCTATCCCGAGGAGGACACCTAAAGACGAGCCATAATGGCCTCATCTTTGGCAAGCTCCTCCGGTTTTTTTTCACAGTTTTTTCCCGAATTTTTTTTCCGATTTTTTCAAGTTTTTTTTCTTTTTTTTTCTGCTGACCCTCGTTCTTTAAATGACGCTATCCTGAGGAGGACACCTAAAGGCGAGCCGTAATGGCCTCATTTTTGGCAAGCTCCTCCGGTTCTTTTTCACAGTTTTTTCCCGGATTTTTTTTCCGGTTTGTTTTTTTCCAGTTTTTTCCATTTTTACGTTCTGCTGACCCTCGTTCTTTAACTGACGCTATCCCGAGGAGGAAACCTAAAGGCGAGCCGTAATGGCCTCATCTTTGGCGAGCTCCTCTGGTTTTTTTCACAGTTTTTTTCCTGAATTTTGTTTCCGGTTTGTTTTTTTCCGGTTTTTTTTAGTTTTTTTTTCCTTTTTTTTTTCTGCTGACCCTCGTTCTTTAAATGACGCTATCCCGAGGAGGACACCTAAAGGCGAGCCGTAATGGACTCATCTTTGGCAAGCTCCTCCAGTTTTTTTTCAGAGTTTTTTTCCCGAATTTTTTTTCGTTTTTTTTTTCGATTTTTTCTATTTTTTTTTTTACATTCTGCTGACCCCCGTTCTTTAAATGACGCTACCCCGAGGTGGACACCTAAAGGCGAGACATAATGGCCTCATCTTTGGCAAGCTCCTTCGGTTTTTTTCGCAGTTTTATTCCAGATTTTTTCCGGTTTGTTTTTTTCCAGTGTTTTTTTTTTAACGTTCTGCTGACCCTCGTTCTTTAAATGACGCTATCCCGAGGAGGACACCTAAAGGCTAGCCGTAATGGCCTTATTTTTGGCAAGCTCCTCCGGTTTTTTTCACAGTTTTTTCTCGGATTTTTTTCCGGTTTGTTTTTTTCCGGTTTTTTCCAGTTTTTTTATACGTTCTGCTGACCCTCGTTCTTTAAATGACGCTATCCCGAGGAGGACACCTAAAGGCGAGCCGTAATGGCCTCATCTTTGGCAAGCTCCTCTGGTTTTTTTCACAATTTTTTCCAGATTTTTTTCCGGTTTTTTTTTCCAGTTTTTTTTTTTTTTTTTACATTCTGCTGACCCACGTTCTTTAAATGACGCTATCCTGAGGAGGACACCTAAAGGCGAGCCGTAATGGCCTCATTTTTTGCAAGCTCCTCTCGTTCTTTTTCACAGTTTTTTCCCGGATTTTTTTTTCCGTTTTTTTCCTTTTTTTTTTTTTACGTTCTGCTGACCCTAGTTCTCTAAATGACGCTATCCCGAGGAGGACACCTAAAGGCGAGCCATAATGGCCTCATCTTTGGCAAGCTCCTCCGGTTTTTTTTCACAGTTTTTTTCCCGAATTTTTTTACGGTTTTTTCCAGTTTTTTTTTTCTTTTTTTTTTTCTGCTGACCCTCGTTCTTTAAATGACGCTATCCCGAGGAGGACACCTAGAGGCGAGCCGTAATGGCGTCATCTTTGGCAAGCTCCTCCGGTTTTTTTTCACAGTTTTTTTCCCGAATTTTTTTTTCCGGTTTGTTTTTTTCTGATTTTTTCCAGTTTTTTTTTCCTTTTTTTTTAACCTGACCCTCGTTCTTTAAATGACGCTATCCCGAGGAGGACACCTAAAGGCGAGCCGTAATGGCCTCATCTTTGGCAAGCTCCTCCAGTTTTTTTTTCAGGGTTTTTTTCCCGAATTTTTTTCTTTTTTTTTTTTATTTTGTCTATTTTTTTTTTTACATTCTGCTGACCCCCGTTTTTTAAATGACGCTATCCCGAGGAGGACACCTAAAGGCGAGCCATAATGGCCTGATCTTTGGCAAGCTCCTTCGGTTTTTTCACAACTTTTTTCCAGATTTTTTTTCCGGTTTGTTTTTTTCCAGGTTTTTTTTTTTTTTTTTAACGTTCTGCTGACCCTCGTTCTTTAAATGACGCTATCCCGAGGAGGACACCTAAAGGCTAGCCGTAATGGCCTCATTTTTGGCAAGCTCCTCCGGTTTTTTTTCACAGTTTTTTCCCGGATTTTGTTCCGGTTTGTTTTTTTCCGGTTTTTTCCATTTTTTTTTTACGTTCTGCTGACCCTCGTTCTTTAAATGACGCTATCCCGAGGAGGACACATAAAGGCGAGCCGTAATGGCCTCATCTTTGGCAAGCTCGTCCGGATTTTTTTCACAGTTTTTTTCTAGGTTTTTTTCCAGTTTTTTTTTTACTTATTTATACGTTCTGCTGACCCTCGTTCTTTAAATGACGCTATCCCGAGGAGGACACCTAAAGGCGAGCCGTAATGGCCTCATCTTTGGCAAGCTCCTCCAATTTTTTTCACAGTTTTTTTCGGGTTTTTTTCCAGTTTTTTTTTATACGTTCTGCTGACCCTCGTTCTTTAAATGACGCTATCCCGAGGAGGACACCTAAAGGCGAGCCGTAATGGCCTCATTTTTGGCAAGCTCTTCCAGTTTTTTTTTCAGAATTTTTTTCCCGAATTTTTTTCGTTTTTTTTTATTTTTTCTATTTTTTTTTTTACATTCTGCTGACCTCCTTTCTTTAAATGACACTATCCCGAGGAGGACACCTAAAGGCGAGCCGTAATGGCCTCATCTTTGGCAAGCTCCTCCGATTTTTTTCACAGTTTTTTTCCGGTTTTTTTCCAATTTTCTTTTTTTTTACGTTCTGCCGACCCTCGTTCTTTAAATGACGCTATCCCGAGGAGGACACCTAAAGGCGAGCCATAATGGCCTCATCTTTGGCAAGCTCCTTCGGTTTTTTCACAGTTTTTTCCAGATTTTTTTTTTGGTTTGTTTTTTCCCAGGTCTTTTTTTTTTTTTAACGTTCTGCTGACCCACGTTCTTTAAATGACGCTATCCCGAGGAGGACACCTAAAGGCTAGCCGTAATGGCCATATTTTTGGCAAGCTCCTCCGGTTTTTTTCACAATTTTTTCCCGGATTTTTTTCCGGTTTGTTTTTTCCGGTTTTTTCCATTTTTTTTTACGTTCTGCTGACCCTCGTTCTTTAAACAACGCTATCCCGAGGAGGACACCTAAAGGCGAGCCGTAATGGCCTCATCTTTGGCAAGCTCCTCCGGATTTTTTTCAAAGTTTTTTTCCGGGTTTTTTTCCAATTTTTTTTTTATTTATATGTTCTGCTGAGCCTCGTTCTTTAAATGACGCTATCCCGAGGAAGAAACCTAAAGGCGAGCCGTAATGGCCTCATCTTTGGCAAGCTCCTCCGGTTTTTTTTTTCACAGTTTTTTTCCCGAATTTTTTTCTGGTTTGTTTTTTCCGGTTTTTTCCAGTTTTTTTTCCTTTTTTTTTTTCTGTTGACCCTCGTTCTTTAAATGACGCTATCCCGAGGAGGACACCTAAAGGCGAGCCGTAATGGACTCATCTTTGGCAAGCTCCTCCAGTTTTGTTTCAGAGTTTTTTTCCCGAATTTTTTTTCGTTTTTTTTCGATTTTTTCTATTTTTTTTTTACATTCTGCTGACCCCCGTTCTTTAAATGACGCTACCCCGAGGAGGACACCTAAAGGCGAGCCATAATGGCCTCATCTTTGGCAAGCTCCTTCGGTTTTTTTCGCAGTTTTTTTCCAGATTTTTTTCCGGTTTGTTTTTTTCCAGTGTTTTTTTTTTTAACGTTCTGCTGACCCTCGTTCTTTAAATGACGCTATCCCGAGGAGCACACCTAAAGGCTAGCCATAATGGCCTCATTTTTGGCAAGCTCCTCCGGTTTTTTTCACAGTTTTTTCTCGGATTTTTTTCCGGTTTGTTTTTTTCCGGTTTTTTCCATTTTTTTTTATACGTTCTGCTGACCCTCGTTCTTTAAATGACGCTATCCCGAGGAGGACACCTAAAGGCGAGCCGTAATGGCCTCATCTTTGGCAAGCTCCTTGATGTGCGGAAAACGATCCGACACAAAACTCACTGGCAAGTGCACCGGGTCGCATCAAGTAATAATAACTCACGTGAGTGAGGTCGATCCCACAGGGATTGAAGGATTGAGCAATTTTAGTTTAGTGGTTGATTTAGTCAAGCGAATCAAGTGTTGGTTGAGTGATTTGTGATTAACAGAAATTAAATTGCATGAAAAGTAAAGGGAGAGGGGTAAATTGCAGAAAATTAAAGAGAACGGAAAATAAAAGTGCTGAATCTTAAAGAACAAGAAATTAAATGGCAGAAACTTAGAATGCAAGAAATGTAAATTGCAAAATCTTAAAGCGCAAGAAATGTAAATGATTTGAATTGTAAAGGGAATGGGGAGTTGGATTTGCAGAAATTAAACAAGGAAATGTAAAATTGCAACAAGCAGAGGAATAGAAGAACACTTGGATTTAATCAGATCTAGAAACAGAATTGTAAATGAGCAAAACAGGGAATGGGAAATGGGGAATTCGGACCTCAGGACCTAAGAGACTAGAAAACCAAGTCTAGATCTCAATGCCTTCCTAGATCCAACAAGAACAATTGCAAAGGAAATTGTAAATTGCAAAGAAAGTAGATGAAAAGCAATGAACCGAAACTGAAGTTCAATTAAGCAGAAAATTAAACAAAATCCCAAGGTGAGATTGAAACAGAATTTCTTCAATTCACCCAAGACTCAGAGTCTCAAAATGCTCAAAAACCAAAAGCTCTCTGCTTATGAAAATGTTTAAAGAAAACTCTCCAAGGAAAAGCTCCCCTAAAACTTCAAATCCTAAGCTATTTATACACTTTCTTCAAATGATTATTAAGCATTGAATTGGGCCTTTAGTCTTGATGGAATTGGGTTGATAGTAGCCTCCGTTGATTGCTCTTGGTGTTGGGAAGAAATCCATTAGTGAACCGGGCCATGAAACATTCACGTTTGAGCCAACGTTTGAGGCAAACGTTGACTCAAACGTTACTTGAGTGAGGCATTATGCAGCTAGGCCATTTGCTGTCATCCACGTTTGAGCTAACGTTTGAGGTCAAACGTGAGCTCAAACGTGGTTCTTCCCTCTTGTATGCTTCTTGGGGGCTACTTTGTCCTCTTGTTGTGTTGCCAATTTTTGTGCCCAATAGAGACTATTATATATGGTTGGAAAGCTCTGAATGTCAGCTTTCTAACCCACTTGGAATCACCTCAATTGGACATCTACAACTCAAGTTATTCTTGTTTGAAGTATGCCCCTTCATGTTGTTTGGTGCCAACGTTTGACCTCACGTTTGAGTCAAACGTTGGCTCAAACGTTGCTGCCTCCAGGGATGCCATTTCTCTTCTCTTTGGCGCCAACGTTTGACCTCACGTTTGAGGCAAACGTTGGCACAAACGTTGCCTTCCCAGGAGCTTCAATTCTCTTCTCTTTTGGAGCCAACGTTTGACCTCACGTTTGAGACAAACGTTGGCTCAAGCGTTGCTTTCCAGGAGCTTCAATCTTCAGCCAACGTTTGACCTCAACGTTTGAGGCAAACGTTGGCGCAAACGTTGGCTTTTCCCCAGGGTGTTCTTCAACTGCTACTCACGTTTGAGTTGACGTTTGAGGCAAACGTTAGCTCAAACGTGAATTCCATTTTCTCAAACCCATTCTTGCAACCTTCTTCCATGATGTTGGCACACCTTTTGTTTCCTTTCTTCACCTACAAATAATCAAAACAACCAATCAAAGTATCACAAAATTCACAAGGTTTAAAAATCAATTAATTATCAACTAAAGTTGGCTTGAACCTCATGCTTTTGTATCAATTAAAAGGTGGTTGATTGATTTAAGGAAACCATGCAATTCCAATTCAAATGGCTAATTTATAATGCAAGAAAGTGCATAAAACTAAATGAAAACAAAAGAAAAAGGCTAGTGAAACTAGGCTAAGATGACTTGTCATCACTCCTCCGGTTTTTTTCACAGTTTTTTTCCGTTTTTTTCCTTTTTTTTTTTTTACGTTCTGCTGACCCTAGTTCTCTAAATGACGCTATCCCGAGGAGGACACCTAAAGGCGAGCCGTAATGGCCTCATCTTTGGCAAGCTCCTCCAGTTTTTTTTCACAGTTTTTTTCCCGAATTTTTTTTCCAGTTTTTTCCAGTTTTTTTTCTTTTTTTTTCTGCTGACCCTCGTTCTTTAATTGACGCTATCCCGAGGAGGACACCTAGAGGCGAGCCGTAATGGCGTCATCTTTGGCAAGCTCCTCCGGTTTTTTTTCACAGTTTTTTTCCCGAATTTTTTTTCCGGTTTGTTTTTTTCCGATTTTTTCCAGTTTTTTTTTCTCCTGACCCTCGTTCTTTAAATGACGCTATCCCGAGGAGGACACCTAAAGGCGAGCCGTAATGGCCTCATCTTTGGCAAGCTCCTCCAGTTTTTTTTTCAGAGTTTTTTTCCCGAATTTTTTTCTTTTTTTTTCGATTTTTTCTATTTTTTTTTTTTTTTACATTCTGCTGACCCCCGTTTTTTAAATGACGCTATCCCGAGGAGGACACCTAAAGGCGAGCCATAATGGCCTCATCTTTGGCAAGCTCCTTCGGTTTTTTTTCAGAGTTTTTTTCCCGAATTTTTTTCGTTTTTTTTATTTTTTCTATTTTTTTTTACATTCTGCTGACCCCCGTTCTTTAAATGACGCTATCCCGAGGAGGACACCTAAAGGCGAGCCGTAATGGCCTCATCTTTGGCAAGCTCCTCCGGATTTTTTTCACAGTTTTTTTCCGGGTTTTTTTCCAGTTTTTTTTTTTATTTATACGTTCTGCTGACACTCGTTCTTTAAATGACGCGATCTCGAGGAGGACACCTAAAGGCGAGCCGTAATGGCCTCATCTTTGGCAAGCTCCTCTGGTTTTTTTCACAGTTTTTTTCCAGATTTTTTTTCCGGTTTGTTTTTTTCCAGGTTTTTTTTTTATTTTTATTTACGTTCTGCTGACCCACGTTCTTTAAATGACGCTATCTCGAGGAGGACAACTAAAGGCTAGCCGTAATGGCCTCATTTTTGGCAAGCTCCTCCAGTTTTTTTTCACAGTTTCCTCCCGGATTTTTTTCCGGTTTGTTTTTTTCCGTTTTTTTCATTTTTTTTTACGTTCTGCTGACCCTCGTTCTTTAAATGACGCTATTCTGAGGAGGACACCTAAAGGCGACCCGTAATGGCGTCATCTTTGGCAAGCTCCTCCAATTTTTTTCACAGTTTTTTCGGGTTTTTTACCAGTTTTTTTTTTTTTTTTTTTTTTTTTTTTTTTTTTTTTTTTTTTTTTTTTTTTTTTTTTTACGTTCTGCTGACCCTCGTTCTTTAAATGACGCTATCCCGAGGAGGACACTAAAGGCGAGCCGTAATGGCCTCATCTTTGGCAAGCTCCTCCGGTTTTTTTCACAGTTTTTTTCCAGATTTTTTTTTCGGTTTGTTTTTTTCCAGGTTTTTTTTTTTTTTTTTTTTTTTACATTCTGCTGACCCACGTTCTTTAAATGACGCTATCCTGAGGAGGACACCTAAAGGCGAGCTGTAATGGCCTCTTTTTTGGCAAGCTCCTCCGGTTCTTTTTCACAGTTTTTTCCTGGATTTTTTTTCCGGTTTTTTCCTTTTTTTTTTTTTTACGTTCTGCTGACCCTAGTTCTCTAAATGACGCTATCCCGAGGAGGACACCTAAAGGCGAGCCGTAATGGCCTCATCTTTGGCAAGCTCCTCCAGTTTTTTTTCACAGTTTTTTTCCCGAATTTTTTTTCCAGTTTTTTCCAGTTTTTTTTTTCTTTTTTTTTTTCTGCTGACCCTCGTTCTTTAAATGACGCTATCCCGAGGAGGACACCTAGAGGCGAGCCGTAATGGCGTCATCTTTGGCAAGCTCCTCCGGTTTTTTTTCACAGTTTTTTTCCCGAATTTTTTTTCTGGTTTTTTTTTTCCGATTTTTTCCAGTTTTTTTTTCCTTTTTTTTTTCTGCTGACCCTCGTTCTTTAAATGTCGCTATCCCGAGGAGGACACCTAAAGGCGAGCCGTAATGGCCTCATCTTTGGCAAGCTTCTCCAGTTTTTTTTTTCAGAGTTTTTTTCCCGAATTTTTTTCATTTTTTTTTTATTTTTTCTATTTTTTTTTTACATTCTGCTGACCCCCGTTCTTTAAATGACGCTATCCCGAGGAGGACACCTAAAGGCGAGCCGTAATGGCCTCATCTTTGGCAAGCTCCTCCGATTTTTTTCATAGTTTTTTTCCGGTTTTTTCCAATATTTTTTTTATTACGTTCTGCCGACCCTCGTTCTTTAAATGACGCTATCCCGAGGCGGACACCTAAAGGCGAGCCATAATGGCCTCATCTTTGGCAAGTTCCTTCGGTTTTTTTCACAGTTTTTTTCCAGATGTTTTTTCCAGTTTGGTTTTTTCCAGGTTTTTTTTTTTTTAACGTTCTGCTGACCCTCGTTCTTTAAATGACGATATCCCGAGGAGGACACCAAAAGGCTAGCCGTAATGGCGTCATCTTTGGCAAGCTCCTCCGGTTTTTTTTCACAGTTTTTTTCCCAATTTTTTTTCCGGTTTGTTTTTTTCCGGTTTTTTCCTTTTTTTTTCTGCTGACCCACATTATTTAAATGACGCTATCCCGAGGAGGACCCCTAAAGGCGAGCCGTAATGGCCTCATCTTTGGCAAGCTCCTCCGGATTTTTTTCACAGTTTTTTTCCGGGTTTTTTTCCAGTTTTTTTTTTATTTATTTATACGTTCTGCTGACCCTCGTTCTTTAAATGACGCTATCCCGAGGAAGACACCTAAAGGCGAGCCGTAATGGCCTCATCTTTGGCAAGCTCCTCCAATTTTTTTCACAGTTTTTTTTCGGGTTTTTTTCCAGTTTTTTTTTTTTTATACGTTCTGCTGACCCTCGTTCTTTAAATGACGCTATCCCGAGGAGGACACCTAAAGGCGAGCCGTAATGGCCTCATCTTTGGCAAGCTCCTCCGGTTTTTTTCACAGTTTTTTTCCAGATTTTTTTTCCGGTTTGTTTTTTTCCAGGTTTTTTTTTTATTATTTTTATTTACGTTCTGCTGACCCACGTTCTATAAATGACGCTATCTCGAGGAGGACACCTAAAGGCTAGCCGTAATGGCCTCATTTTTGGCAAGCTCCTCCAGTTTTTTTTCACAGTTTCTTCCCGGATTTTTTTCC
Source organism: Arachis hypogaea (assembly GCF_003086295.3). Classification (NCBI taxonomy): domain Eukaryota; kingdom Viridiplantae; phylum Streptophyta; class Magnoliopsida; order Fabales; family Fabaceae; genus Arachis; species Arachis hypogaea. Next base: position 77,607,752 of record NC_092046.1, on the reverse strand, counting down.
GGTTTGTTTTTTTCCGTTTTTTTCATTTTTTTTTACGTTCTGCTGACCCTCGTTCTTTAAATGACGCTGTCCTGAGGAGGACACCTAAAGGCGAGCCGTAATGGCCTCATCTTTGGCAAGCTCCTTCGGTTTTTTTCACAGTTTTTTTCCAGATGTTTTTTCCAGTTTGTTTTTTTCCAGGTTTTTTTTTTTTTTTAACGTTCTGCTGACCCTCGTTCTTTAAATGACGATATCCCGAGGAGGACACCAAAAGGCTAGCCGTAATGGCGTCATCTTTGGCAAGCTCCTCCGGTTTTTTTTCATAGTTTTTTTCCCGATTTTTTTTCCGGTTTTTTCCTTTTTTTTTCTGCTGACCCACATTCTTTAAATGACGCTATCCCGAGGAGGACCCCTAAAGGCGAGCCGTAATGGCGTCATCTTTGGCAAGCTCCTCCGGATTTTTTTCACAGTTTTTTTCCGGGGTTTTTTCCAGTTTTTTTTTTATTTATTTATACGTTCTGTTGACCCTCATTCTTTAAATGACGCTATCCCGAGGAGGACACCTAAAGGCGAGCCGTAATGGCCTCATCTTTGGCAAGCTCCTCCGGTTTTTTTCACAGTTTTTTTCCAGATTTTTTTTCTGGTTTGTTTTTTTCCAGGTTTTTTTTTTATTATTTTTATTTACGTTCTGCTGACCCACGTTCTATAAATGACGCTATCTCGAGGAGGACACCTAAAGGCTAGCCGTAATGGCCTCATTTTTGGCAAGCTCCTCTAGTTTTTTTTTCACAGTTTCTTCCCGGATTTTTTTCCGGTTTGTTTTTTTCCGTTTTTTTCATTTTTTTTTACGTTCTGCTGACCCTCGTTCTTTAAATGACGCTATCCTGAGGAGGACACCTAAAGGCGAGCCGTAATGGCGTCATCTTTGGTAAGCTCCTCCAATTTTTTTCACAGTTTTTTTCCAGTTTTTTTTTTTTTTTTTTTTTTTTTTTTTTTTTTTTTTTTTTTTTTTACGTTCTGTTGACCCTCGTTCTTTAAATGACGCTATCCCGAGGAGGACACTAAAGGCGAGCAGTAATGGCCTCATCTTTGGCAAGCTCCTCCGGTTTTTTTCACAGTTTTTTTCCAGATTTTTTTTTCGGTTTGTTTTTTTCCAGGTTTTTTTTTTTTTTTTTTTTTTTACATTCTGCTGACCCACGTTCTTTAAATGACGCTATCCTGAGGAGGACACGTAAAGGCGAGCCGTAATGGCCTATTTTTTGGCAAGCTCCTCCGGTTTTTTTTCACAGTTTTTTTCCCGAATTTTTTTTCCGGTTTTTTCCAGTTTTTTTTTCTTTTTTTTTTCTGCTGACCCTCGTTCTTTAAATGACGCTATCCCGAGGAGGACACCTAGAGGCGAGCCGTAATGGCGTCATCTTTGGCAAGCTCCTCCGGTTTTTTTTCATGGTTTTTTTCCCAAATTTTTTTTCTGGTTTGTTTTTTTCCGATTTTTTCCAGTTTTTTTTTCCTTTTTTTTTCTGCTGACCCTCGTTCTTTAAATGACGCTATCCCGAGGAGGACACCTAAAGGCGAGCCGTAATGGCCTCATCTTTGGCAAGCTCCTCCAGTTTTTTTTTCAGAGTTTTTTTCCCGAATTTTTTTCATTTTTTTATTTTTTCTATTTTTTTTTTTTACATTCTGCTGACCCCCGTTATTTAAATGACGCTATCCCAAGGAGGACACCTAAAGGCGAGCCGTAATGGCCTCATCTTTGGCAAGCTCCTCCGATTTTTTTCATAGTTTTTTTCCAGTTTTTTCCAATATTTTTTTTATTACGTTCTGCCGACCCCCGTTCTTTAAATGACGCTATCCCGAGGAGGACACCTAAAGGCGAGCCATAATGGCCTCATCTTTGGCAAGCTCCTTCAGTTTTTTTCACAGTTTTTTTCCAGATGTTTTTTCCAGTTTGTTTTTTTCCAGTTTTTTTTTTTTAACGTTCTGCTGATCCTCGTTCTTTAAATGACGATAACCCGAGGAGGACACCAAAAGGCTAGCCGTAATGGCGTCATCTTTGGCAAGCTCCTCCGGTTTTTTTTCACAGTTTTTTTCCCGAATTTTTTTCCGGTTTGTTTTTTTCCGGTTTTTTCCTTTTTTTTCTGCTGACCCTCGTTCTTTAAATGACGCTATCCCGAGGAGGACTCCTAAAGGCGAGCCGTAATGGCCTCATCTTTGGCAAGCTCCTCCGGATTTTTTCACAGTTTTTTTTCGGGTTTTTTTCCAGTTTTTTTTTTTTATTTATTTATACGTTCTGCTGACCCTCATTCTTTAAATGACGCTATCCCGAGGAGGACACCTAAAGGCGAGCCGTAATGGCCTCATCTTTGGCAAGCTCCTCCAATTTTTTTCACAGTTTTTTTCGGGTTTTTTTCCAGTTTTTCTTTTTTTATACGTTCTGCTGACCCTCGTTCTTTAAATGACGCTATCCCGAGGAGGACACCTAAAGGCGAGCCGTAATGGCCTCATCTTTGGCAAGCTCCTCCAGTTTTTTTTTTCACAATTTATTCCCGAATTTTTTTCCGGTTTTTTTTTCGATTTTTTCTTTTTTTTTTTTTTTTACATTCTGCTGAACCCCGATCTTTAAATGACGCTATCCCGAGAAGTACACCTAAAGGCGAGCCGTAATGGCCTCATCTTTGGCAAGCTCCTCCGAATTTTTTCACAGTTTTTTTTCCGGTTTTTTTCCAGTTTTTTTTCTAGTTTTTTATATACGTTCTGCTGACCCTCGTTCTTTAAATGACGCTATCCCGAGGAGGACACCTAAAGGCGAGCCGTAATGGCCTCATCTTTGGCAAGCTCCTCCGGTTCTTTTTCACAGTTTTTTCCCGGATTTTTTTTCCGGTTTGTTTTTTCCGGTTTTTTCCATTTTTTTTACGTTCTACTGACCCTCGTTCTTTAAATGATGCTATCCCGCGGAGGACACCTAAAGGCGAGCCGTAATGGCCTCATCTTTGGCAAGCTTCTCCGGTTTTTTTTCACAGTTTTTTTTCGAATTTTTTTCCTGTTTTTTCCGGTTTTTTTTTCTTTTTTTTTTCTGCTGATCCTCGTTCTTTAAATGACGCTACCCCGAGGAGGATACCTAAAGGCGAGCCGTAATGGCCTCATCTTTGGCAAGCTCCTCCGATTTTTTTCACAGTTTTTTTCCGGTTTTTTCCATTTTTTTTTAAACGTTCTGCCGACCCTCGTTCTTTAAATGACGCTATCCCGAGGAGGACACCTAAAGGCGAACCATAATGGCCTCATCTTTGGCAAGCTCCTTCGGTTTTTTTCATAGTTTTTTTCCAGATTTTTTTCCGGTTTGTTTTTTTCCAGGTTTTTTTTTTTTTAACGTTCTGCTTACCCTCGTTCTTTAAATGACGCTATCCCGAGGAGGACACCTAAAGGCTAGCCGTAATGGCCTCATTTTTGGCAAGCTCCTCCGGTTTTTTTTCACAGTTTTTTCCCAGATTTTTTTCCGGTTTGTTTTTTTCCGTTTTTTTTTCATTTTTTTTTACGTTCTGCTGACCCTCGTTCTTTAAATGACGCTATCCTGAGGAGGACACCTGAAGGCGAGCCGTAATGGCGTCATCTTTGGCAAGCTCCTCCAATTTTTTTCACAGTTTTTTTCGGGTTTTTTTCCATTTTTTTTTATACGTTCTGCTGACCCTCGTTCTTTAAATGACGCTATCCCGAGGAGGACACCTAAAGGCGAGCCATAATGGGCTCATCTTTGGCAAGCTCCTCCGGTTTTTTTCACAGTTTTTTTCCAGATTTATTTTCGGTTTGTTTTTTTCCAGTTTTTTTTTTTTATACATTCTGCTGACCCACGTTCTTTAAATGACGCTATCCCGAGGAGGACACATAAAGGCGAGCCGTAATGGCCTCAGTTTTGGCAAGCTCCTCCGGTTCTTTTTCACAGTTTTTTCCCGGATTTTTTTTCCGGTTTGTTTTTTCCGGTTTTTTCCATTTTTTTTACGTTCTACTGACCCTCGTTCTTTAAATGATGCTATCCCGCGGAGGACACCTAAAGGCGAGCCGTAATGGCCTCATCTTTGGCAAGCTTCTCCGGTTTTTTTTCACAGTTTTTTTTCGAATTTTTTTCCTGTTTTTTCCGGTTTTTTTTTCTTTTTTTTTTCTGCTGATCCTCGTTCTTTAAATGACGCTATCCCGAGGAGGACACCTAAAGGCGAGCCGTAATGGCCTCATCTTTGGCAAGCTCCTCCGATTTTTTTCACAGTTTTTTTCCGGTTTTTTCCATTTTTTTTTAAACGTTCTGCCGACCCTCGTTCTTTAAATGACGCTATCCCGAGGAGGACACCTAAAGGCGAACCATAATGGCCTCATCTTTGGCAAGCTCCTTCGGTTTTTTTCATAGTTTTTTTCCAGATTTTTTTCCGGTTTGTTTTTTTCCAGGTTTTTTTTTTTTAACGTTCTGCTTACCCTCGTTCTTTAAATGACGCTATCCCGAGGAGGACACCTAAAGGCTAGCCGTAATGGCCTCATTTTTGGCAAGCTCCTCCGGTTTTTTTTCACAGTTTTTTCCCGGATTTTTTTCCGGTTTGTTTTTTTCCGTTTTTTTTTCATTTTTTTTTACGTTCTGCTGACCCTCGTTCTTTAAATGACGCTATCCTGAGGAGGACACCTGAAGGCGAGCCGTAATGGCGTCATCTTTGGCAAGCTCCTCCAATTTTTTTCACAGTTTTTTTCGGGTTTTTTTCCATTTTTTTTTATACGTTCTGCTGACCCTCGTTCTTTAAATGACGCTATCCCGAGGAGGACACCTAAAGGCGAGCCATAATGGCCTCATCTTTGGCAAGCTCCTCCGGTTTTTTTCACAGTTTTTTTCCAGATTTATTTTCGGTTTGTTTTTTTCCAGTTTTTTTTTTTTATACATTCTGCTGACCCACGTTCTTTAAATGACGCTATCCTGAGGAGGACACATAAAGGCGAGCCGTAATGGCCTAAGTTTTGGCAAGCTCCTCCGGTTCTTTTTCACAGTTTTTTCCCGGAATTTTTTTTCTGATTTTTTCCTTTTTTTTTTTTTTACGTTCTGCTGACTCTAGTTCTCTAAATGACGCTATCCCGCGGAGGACACCTAAAGGCGAGCCGTAATGGCCTCATCTTTGGCAAGCTCCTCCGGTTTTTTTTCACAGTTTTTTTCCCGAATTTTTTTTCTGGTTTTTTCCAATTTTTTTTTCTTTTTTTTTTCTGCTGACCCTCGTTCTTTAAATGACGCTATCCCGAGGAGGACACCTAGAGGCGAGCCGTAATGGCGTCATCTTTGGCAAGCTCCTCCGGTTTTTTTTCACAGTTTTTTTCCCGAATTTTTTTTCCGGTTTGTTTTTTTCCGGTTTTTTCCAGTTTTTTTTTCCTTTTTTTTCTGCTGACCCTCGTTCTTTAAATGACGCTATCCCGAGGAGGACACCTAAAGGCGAGCCGTAATGGCCTCATCTTTGGCAAGCTCCTCCAGTTTTTTTTTCAGAGTTTTTTTCCCGAATTTTTTTCTTTTTTTTTTCGATTTTTTCTATTTTTTTTTTTTTTACATTCTGCTGACCCCCGTTCTTTAAATGACGCTATCCCGAGGAAGACACTTAAAGGCTAGCCGTAATGGCCTCATTTTTGGCAAGCTCCTCCGGTTTTTTTTCACAATTTTTTCCCGGATTTTTTTTTTGTTTGTTTTTTTCCGGTTTTTTCCATTTTTTTTCGTTCTGCTGACCCTCGTTCTTTAAATGACGCTATCCCGAGGAGGACACCTAAAGGCGAGCCGTAATGGCCTCATCTTTGGCAAGCTCGTCCGGATTTTTTTCACAGTTTTTTTCCAGGTTTTTTTCCATTTTTTTTTTATTTATTTATACGTTCTGCTGACCCTCGTTCTTTAAATGTCGCTATCCCGACGAGGACACCTAAAGGCGAGTCGTAATGGCCTCATCTTTGGCAAGCTCCTCCAATTTTTTTCACAATTTTTTTCAGGTTTTTTTCCAGTTTTTTTTTTACGTTCTGCTGACCCTCGTTCTTTAAATGACGCTATCCCGAGGAGGACACCTAAAGGCGAGCCGTAATGGCCTCATCTTTGGCAAGCTCCTCCGGTTTTTTTCACAGTTTTTTTCCAGATTTTTTTTCGGTTTGTTTTTTTCCAGGTTTTTTTTTTTTACGTTCTGCTGACCCACGTTCTTTAAATGACGCTATCCTGAGGAGGACACCTAAAGGCGAGCCGTAATGGCCTCATTTTTGGCAAGCTCCTCCGGTTCTTTTTCACAGTTTTTTCCCGAATTTTTTTTTCCGGTTTGTTTTTTCCGGTTTTTTCCTTTATTTTTTTTACGTTCTGCTGACCCTCGTTCTCTAAATGACGCTATCCCGAGGAGGACACCTAAAGGCGAGCCGTAATGGCCTCATCTTTGGCAAGCTCCTCCGATTTTTTTTCACAGTTTTTTCCCGAATTTTTTTCCGGTTTTTTCCAGTTTTTTTTTCTTTTTTTTTTTCTGCTGACTCTCGTTCTTTAAAAGATTCTATCCCGAGTAGGACACCTAGAGGCGAGCCGTAATGGCGTCATCTTTGGCAAGTTCCTCCGGTTTTTTTCATAGTTTTTTTCCCGAATTTTTTTCCGGTTTGTTTTTTTCCGCTTTTTTCCAGTTTTTTTTTCCTTTTTTTTTTCTGCTGACCCTCATTCTTTAAATGACGCTATCCCGAGGAAGACACTTAAAGGCTAGCCGTAATGGCCTCATTTTTGGCAAGCTCCTCCGGTTTTTTTTCACAGTTTTTTCCCGGATTTTTTTTCAGTTTGGTTTTTTCCATTTTTTTTTTCGTTCTGCTGACCCTCGTTCTTTAAATGACGCTATCCCGAGGAGGACACCTAAAGGCGAGCCGTAATGGCCTCATCTTTGGCAAGCTCGTCCGGATTTTTTTCATAGTTTTTTTCCAGGTTTTTTTCCAATTTTTATTTATTTATTTATACGTTCTGCTGACCCTCGTTCTTTAAATGACGCTATCCCGAGGAGGACACCTAAAGGCGAGCCGTAATGGCCTCATCTTTGGCAAGTTCCTCCAATTTTTTTCACAGTTTTTTTCGGGTTTTTTTCCAGTTTTTTTTTTTACGTTCTGCTGACCCTCGTTCTTTAAATGACGCTATCCCGAGGAGGACACCTAAAGGCGAGCCGTAATGGCCTCATCTTTGGCAAGCTCCTCCGGTTTTTTTCACAGTTTTTTTCCAGATTTTTTTTCGGTTTGTTTTTTTCCAGGTTTTTTTTTTTTTTTACGTTCTGCTGACCCACGTTCTTTAAATGACGCTATCCTGAGGAGGACACCTAAAGGCGAGCCGTAATGGCCTCATTTTTGGCAAGCTCCTCCGGTTCTTTTTCACAGTTTTTTCCCGAATTTTTTTTTCCGGTTTGTTTTTTCCGGTTTTTTCCTTTATTTTTTTTACGTTCTGCTGACCCTCGTTCTCTAAATGACGCTATCCCGAGGAGGACACCTAAAGGCGAGCCGTAATGGCCTCATCTTTGGCAAGCTCCTCCAATTTTTTTTCACAGTTTTTTCCCGAATTTTTTTCCGGTTTTTTCCAGTTTTTTTTCTTTTTTTTTTCTGCTGACTCTCGTTCTTTAAAAGATGCTATCCCGAGTAGGACACCTAGAGGCGAGCCGTAATGGCGTCATCTTTGGCAAGTTCCTCCGGTTTTTTTCACAGTTTTTTTCCCGGATTTTTTTCCGGTTTGTTTTTTTCCGGTTTTTTCCAGTTTTTTTTTCCTTTTTTTTTTCTGCTGACCCTCATTCTTTAAATGACGCTATCCCGAGGAGGACACCTAAAGGCGAGCCGTAATGGCCTCATATTTGGCAAGCTCCTCCAGTTTTTTTTCAGAGTTTTTTTCCCGAATTTTTTTTCGTTTTTTTTATTTTTTGTATTTTTTTTTTTACATTTTGCTGACCCCCTTTCTTTAAATGACACCATCCCGAAGAGGACACCTAAAGGCGAGCCATAATGGCCTCAACTTTGGCAAGCTCCTCCGATTTTTTTCACAGTTTTTTTTCCAATTTTTTTTTTACGTTTGATGACAAGTCATCTTAGCCTTGTTTCACTAGCCTTTTTCTTTTGTTTTCATTTAGTTTTATGTATTTTCTTGAATTATAAATTAACCATTTGAATTGGAATTGCATGGTTTCCTTAAATCAATCAACCACCTTTTAATTGATACAAAATCATGAGGTTCAAGCTAACTTTAGTTGATAATTAATTGATTTATAAACCTGGTGAATTTTGTGATACTTTGATTGTTTGTTTTGATTACTTGTAGGTGAAGAAAGGAAACAAAAGGTGTGCCAACATTATGGAAGAAGGTTGCAAGAATGGGTTTGAGAAAATGAAATTCACATTTGAGCTAACGTTTGCCTCAAACGTCAACTCAAACGTGAGTAGCAGTTGAAGAACACCCTGGGGAAAAGCCAACGTTTGCCTCAAACGTTGAGGTCAAACGTTGGCTGAAGAATGAAGCTCCTGGAAAGCAACGTTTGAGCCAACGTTTGCCTCAAACGTGAGGTCAAACGTTGGCTCCAAAGAGAAGAGAAATGGCATCCCTGGAGGCAGCAACGTTTGAGCCAACGTTTGCCTCAAACATGAGGTCAAACGTTGGCTCCAAAAAGAAGAAAGTTGGAGCTCCTGGGCACAGCAACGTTTGAGCCAATGTTTGACTCAAACGTGAGGTCAAACGTTGGCACCAAACAGCATAAAGGGACATACTTCAAACAAGAATAACTTGAGTTGTAGATGTCCAATTGAGGTGATTCCAAGTGGGTTAGAAAGCTGACATTCAGAGCTTTCCAACCATATATAATAGTCTCTATTGGGCACAAAATTGGCAACGCGACAAGAGGACAAAGTAGACCCCAAGAAGCATACAAGAAGGGAGGTCCACGTTTGAGCTCACGTTTGACCTCAAACGTTGAGCCAAACGTGGAAGACAGCACATGGCCTAGCTGCATAATGCCTCACTCAAGTAACGTTTGAGTCAACGTTTGCCTCAAACGTTGGCTCAAACGTGAATGGTTCATGGCCTGGTTCACTAATGGATTTCCTCCCAACACCAAGAGCAATCAACAGAGGCCACTATCAACCCAATTCCATCAAGGCTAAAGGCCCAATTCAAGGCTTAATGATCATTTGAAGAAAGTGTATAAATAGCTTAGGATTTGAAGTTTTTGGAGAGCTTCCCTTTTAGTTTTTCATAATAGCTTTCTTTTCAGTTTTGCTCAGAGCTCACCTTTATTTTTCTTAGCATTATTGTTTAATTCAAGAGAATTTGGGAGGAGAATTGATCTCTCTTCTTCCTTGTTCTTGCCCAGCACTCTTTACTTTTCTTGTCTTGGATTTTGGGTGGAGAATTGAAGAAATTCTGTTTCAATCTCACCTTGGGATCTTGTTTAATTTTCTGCTTAATTAAATTTCAGTTTCGGTTCATTGCTTTTCATCTACTTTCTTTGCAATTTACAATTTCCTTTGCAATTGTTCTTGTTAGATCTAGGAAGGCATTGAGATCTAGAATTGGTTTTCTAGTCTCTTGGGTCCTGAGATCCGAATTTCCCATTTCCCATTCCCTGTTTTGCTCATTTACAATTCTGTTTCTAGATCTGATTCAATCCAAGTGTTCTTCTATTCCTTTGCTTGTTGCAATTTCACATTTCCTTGTTTAATTTCTGCAGATCCAACTCCCCATTCCCTTTACAATTCAAGTCATTTACATTTCTTGCACTTTAAGATTCTGCAATTTACATTTCTTGCGTTCTAAGTTTCTGCCAATTTAATTCCTTGTTCTTTAAGATTCAGCACTTTTATTTTCCGTTCTCTTTGATTTTCTGCAATCTACCCCTCTCCCTTTACTTTTCATGCAATTTAATTTCTGTTAATCACAAATCACTCAACCAACACTTGATTCGCTTGACTAAATCAACCACTAAACTAAAATTGCTCAATCCTTCAATCCCTGTGGGATCGACCTCACTCACGTGAGTTATTATTACTTGATGCGACCCGGTGCACTTGCCGGTGAGTTTTGTGTCGGATCGTTTTCCGCACATCAAGTTTTTGGCGCCGTTGCCGGGGATTGATTAGATTGACAATGATTACGTGAAGTGGAGATCTAGATCAAGCACTTTTTCTTTTCTAAATCGTGGACTAACCCACTAACTGTTCGAATTTTTGCTTAAACTAAACTTCATTCTAGCAATAGATTGAAGTGATTTTGTTGGTGTTTCTTTTGTTTTGTTTGTATGTCAGGTACAGGGAGATCCGTTCCTGTTTTATCTGAAGCTGACCAGAGAACTCTTAGAAGGTTAAGAAGAGCCGAAAGAGGGAAAAATATTGTTGGAGAAGAAGAATCTGAGGAAGAATACCATGAGATGGAAGGAGATACATCTAATCCAGGAGGAGGAGTTAACAATCACCCACAACAGAGGAGAGTATTGGCCTCCTACACCTTTGCAAATGCTAGACATTGTGGAAGCAGCATTCTCACCCCTAATGTCAATGCAAATAACTTTGAACTGAAGCCACAACTCATCACATTGGTCCAGAATAACTGCTCATTTGGGGAGGACCATTGGAGGATCCAAATCAACATCTATCTACCTTCTTAAGGATTTGTGACACTGTCAAATCCAATAGTGTGAATCCTGAAACCTACAAGCTTCTGCTGTTCCCGTTCTCATTAAGGGACAAGGCCGCACAATGGCTTGAAACTTTTCCCCAAGGAAGTATCACTAGTTGGGATGACTTGGTGACTAAATTTCTAGCCAAATTCTATCCACCCCGAAGAGTCATCAAGCTGAAAACCGAGGTGCAGACATTCACACAATTAGATGCCGAATCCTTGTATGAAGCATGGGAGAGGTACAAAGCCTTAATCAGAAAATGTCCCCCAGAGATGTTCAATGAATGGGACGTGCTGCAAAATTTCTACGAAGGCCTGACATTGAAATCTCAAGAGGCATTAGATCATTCTGCTGGAGGTTCACTACAACTGATGAAAACTGCTGAGGAAGCCCAGAATCTTGTTGACATGGTGGCCAACAATCAATATTTCTTTGCTCATCAAAGAAACTGCCAACCATCACAAAGGAGAGGAGTAATGGAGCTAGAAGGAGTAGACTCAATCTTGGCTCAAAACAAGATGATGCAGCAGCAAATTCAACAACAATTTGAGCAAATGGCCAAGAGGATTGATAGTCTCCAAGTTGCAGCAGTTAACACAAGCCAACCATCATCCACATGGGTGCAAAATGAAGAGACTCAAGAGGAGCAGCATCAAGAACAAGTCCAGTACATGCACAACCAAAACTCTGGACAGAATGAAGTGTATGGAGACACATACAATCCATCCTGGAAGAACCACCCGAACCTCAGATGGGGAGACAATCACAACCAGAACCAACAACCATGGCAGAGGAACTCAAACCAAAACACTTCAAGAAATAACCAAAACCACAACCAGCAGCAAACTAACCAAAACCCTTACAGAAAACCTCAAAACAACTACTCCAACCCCAACCATTATCAATCCAATAACCAACCCACCAACCAAAATGTCTACCATCCACCAACCACACCTCACAACCCACCACAAGTGTCACCAGAATCTCAAAGAATCATTAACTTGGAAACCTTGATGGACAAGATGTGGAAACACCAAGAAATGACAACCAAGAACCATGAAGCTTCCATGAAGAGCTTAGAGAGGCAAATTGGGCAAATCTCCAAACAGATTTCTGTTGAGAGACCTTCAAGCTCACTGCCGAGTGACACCATTCCTAATCCAAAAGAAGAGTGCAAAGCTATACAATTACGGAGTGGAAAAACATTGATAGACAACAACAAGGAGGTAACCAAGAAGCCTTTGGATAGCAACAAAGAATCATCAGAGAAAGGGGAAGCTAGCAATGAAGACATGACAACAAGAAGAAGTGCCCCAGAGAAGCTCAAAGAGAAAGACAACCAGCCACATAGTTCAAAGGAAGTGATTCAGGGACAGCAGCAAGTGGAGAAGGGCATTACACCTCCACTACCATACCCTCAGAGGTTCAACAAAGAAACCAAAGATCAACACTTCCACAAATTCCTGGAAACTTTCAAGAAACTGGAAATCAACATTCCTTTGGCTGAAGCATTGGAACAGATGCCCTTATATGCCAAGTTCTTGAAGGAACTCATTAACAAGAAAAGAAGTTGGCTTGAGAAGGAAACCATTATGCTCACTGAAGAATGTAGCGCTGTGATCCAGATGGGTATCCCACCAAAGCTCAAAGACCCAGGGAGTTTTGTAGTCTCATGCACCATAGGCAAGATAACATTGGAAAATGCTCTATGTGATTTAGGTGCCAGCATCAACTTGATGCCTCTATCACTGATGAGAAAGCTTGCTATAGAAGAAGTCAAACCCACCAGGATGTCACTAGTAATGGCCGATAGATCAATCAAGATACCCAATGGAATTGTAGAAAATTTACTAGTGAAGGTTGGAAAGTTTATCTTCCCTGCAGACTTCGTAATCTTAGACACAGAAGGGGAAGGAAACAACTCAATCATTTTGGGGAGACCGTTTCTAGCCACAACGAGAACCACGATTGATGTGGAGAAGGGAGAAATGACCTTCAGGGTGCATAATGAACAAATGGTAATCAATGTCTTCAAATCAATGCAACACCCCTCAGAGCAAGAGAACTACGTGAATGTGGATATGATAGAAGGGCTGGTAGAAGAAATGTTTGAAGAAGACTATTTGGAGCATCAGGAAGAACAAGGAGAGGAAGTGGTAGAAATATCTATTGAAGACAAGAAAGAGGATAAACCAAAACAGGAGTTGAAGCCTCTCCCTCCTCACCTCAAGTACGTGTTTCTTGGGGAAGCCGAGGCACCGCCAGTGATCATAAATTCCTCCTTGAACATGGATGAAGAAGCAAGGTTGATTGAGGTATTAAAAGCTCACAAAACAGCTTTGGGGTGGACAATTGAGGACATCAAAGGCATCAGCCCTGCTATTTGTATGCACAAAATATTATTGGAGGAAGAATCAAAACCTGTGGTTCAACCTCAAAGAAGACTCAACCCAACCATGAAAGAGGTGGTTCAAAAAGAAGTGATGAAGCTATGGAATGCGGGGATAATTTTCCCAATCTCAGACAGTTCTTGGGTGAGTCCGGTACAAGTTGTGCCAAAAAAGGGAGGAATGACAATCATCACCAATGAGAAGAATGAATTGATCCCCACTCGGACAGTGACTGGGTGGAGAATGTGTATAGACTACAGGAGATTGAATGATGCAACAAGAAAAGATCATTTCCCTCTACCCTTCATTGATCAAATGTTAGAAAGACTAGCGGGCCATGCTTACTATTGTTTCCTGGATGGGTACTCTGGATACAATCAAATAGTGGTGGATCCCAAGGATCAAGAGAAGACATCCTTCACATGCCCATTTGGAGTTTTTACCTATAGGAGGATGCCCTTTGGGCTGTGCAACGCACCAGCCACTTTTCAAAGGTGCATGCTTTCCATCTTTTCTGATATGGTGGAAAAATTCTTAGAAGTCTTCATGGATGATTTTTCTGTTTTCGGAAATTCATTTAACACTTGCTTGCATAACTTAACTCTTGTTTTGAAAAGATGCCAAGAAACTAATTTAGTGTTGAATTGGGAAAAATGCCATTTCATGGTTCCGGAAGGAATAGTTCTTGGGCATAAAGTGTCATGTAAAGGTATAGAAGTTGATAAAGCTAAAATAGAAGTTATTGAAAAACTCCCTATACCTGTTAATGTGAAAGCAGTAAGGAGTTTTCTTGGGCATGCTGGGTTCTACAGAAGGTTCATCAAAGATTTTTCAAAAATAGCAAAACCATTGAGCAACTTACTAATGAACGATACTCCCTTCATCTTTGATGACACTTGTAAACATGCCTTTGAAACTCTCAAGAGAAAGCTCATTACAGCACCAATCATCACACCTCCTGATTGGAATTTACCTTTTGAACTTATGTGCGATGCAAGTAACCTTGCTATTGGTGCTGTACTGGGGCAAAAGAAAGACAAATTGCATCATGTCATATATTATGCTAGCAAGGTGTTGAATGAAACATAGAAAAATTATACCACCACTGAAAAAGAACTGTTAGCAATTGTATATGCATTTGATAAGTTTAGACAATACTTGATCGGTTCAAAAGTTATAGTGTACACTGACCATTCTGCTCTCAAGTATTTAATGTCTAAACAGGATTCAAAGCCAAGGCTTATTAGGTGGGTGTTGCTGCTACAAGAATTTGATATTGAAGTTAGGGATAGAAAGGGAAGTGAAAATCAAGTAGCAGATCATCTATCAAGAGTGCCACAAGAAGCCAAGCAAGATAAACCACAGCAAGTAAATGAGAACTTCCCTGATGAACACTTATTCCAAGTTCAACAAACACCTTGGTTTGCGGACATAGCAAACTATAAGGTAGGAAGGAAGATACCTCAAGAATTTTCCAAGCAACAAACGAAAAAATTGATCAATGAAGCAAGGAAATTCTTGTGGGATGAACCCTTCCTATTCAAGAGATGTTCTGATGGAATGATTAGGAGGTGTGTCCCTGAAAATAAAGTGAAGGACATATTGTGGCATTGCCATGGCTCAGCATATGGTGGACACTTTGGACCAGAAAGAACAGCTGCAAAGGTACTACAGAGTGGGTTTTATTGGCCAACTATGTTTAAGGATGCCAGAGAGTTCGTTCACCAATGCAACGAATGTCAAAGAGCTGGAGGATTGACAAAAAGAAATGAGATGCCTCAAAATTTCATCTTGGAAGTAGAGCTATTTGACCTATGGGGCATTGATTTCATGGGACCTTTTCCCCCTTCCTACTCGTTCAGATATATCTTGGTTGCAGTCGAGTATGTCTCAAAGTGGGTGGAAGCCATAGCCACAACCACCTGTGATGCACAGATTGTCCTCCAATTCCTTAAGAAGCACATCTTCACAAGATATGGAGTACCCAAGGGTCTTGTTAGTGATGGTGGTGGTCACTTTTGCAGCAAACAAATGGAGAAACTCCTCCATAAATATGGAGTGATCCACAAAGTAGCCACACCATACCACCCTCAAACCAATGGCCAGGCTGAATTAGCAAATAGGGAGTTAAAGAAGATCTTAGAAAAGACAGTGGGAAGCACAAGAAAAGATTGGGCGAGGAAGCTAGAAGATGCACTTTGGGCATACAGGATAGCTTTCAAAACTCCCATTGGAAAGTCACCCTTTCAGCTATTGTATGGAAAATCATGCCACCTTCTTGTAGAGCTTGAACACAGAGCTTTTTGGGCCACTAAACTCCTCAACCTTGACTCCCAAGCTGCGGGAGAGAAAAGGTTGCTACAACTGAATGAGCTGGATGAATTCAAGCTAGAAGCTTATGAGAATGCTAAGATATACAAGGAAAGAGTTAAGAGGTGGCATGATAAGAAAATCATAAAGAAGGAGTTCAAGCCAGGACAGCAAGTGCTCTTGTATAACTCAAGGCTCAAGATCTTCCCTGGCAAGCTCAAGTCCAAATGGACAGGTCCGTATCTAGTAACAAAAGTCTTTCCTTATGGAGGTCTTGAGCTGCTAGATGAGGCCACACAGAGCCACTTCACAGCAAATGGACATAGAGCAAAGCCTTATTTAGGAGACCAATGGGACAAGGAAAAGGAAGTTCAGTACCTGAGCTGAACAAACACAGAGAATGTCAAGCTAGTGACATTAAAAGAGCGCTTATTGGGAGGCAACCCAATCTGAGGTAGTTTTCTTTTCATAACCTTTTCAATAAAAATGTCGAATGATTGGTATGCATTGCAAGAAGCTAAGTTTGGTGTTGCACACCAAAACAATTTAAGGGAGAATGAAGGACTCTAAGTTTGGTGTTCCACCAAAACATCATTTAAAAGCACATTCTCACTTCTTGCGTAACACTAGCTCCAGGCAATCAAACAGATCATTCAACTACTTAATTGCTCTCTAGTTTAACCCCATAACCTTTAGCAAGAGCACAAGATTTTACACATAGTAACTTGTTGCATCAGAGGAAGTGGCAAGGAACTAAATCTGATGTTCCCACACCAAATTAAATCCAAAAGCCGCACTCAATTTATGCATACTAATCAGTCACCCAAAGGGCTTGGGAAGCAAGCAACTTTTGAGAATTGTGCAGGGAACTAACCACAAATTGAAGACATTACGCACCATGACGCAAAAAGGGAACAACAGAAAGGAAGACAAAAGAACTGCAAACCAATAGGTTGTATCTATACTTAACTTCTGCTGTTGAGAAATGCTATGATTTATATCTTGCTAAAGTGTTCAGCTAGTACAAGTAAAAGTTTTTTTTTAAGCTAGTCTAAGTGTGTGCTTGTGTGGTTACTTTCACTTAACTAATGCATGCCTTGTCCCCTGCATCTTTTCAATTCAATAAAAGAAATGTTTGAAACATGAAGTAAGATGGTTCATTGTTAGCTAGAAGTCAAATAATAGTAAGTGGTGGCATATATGTGTGATTGTGTGGCAACTCACTATCAGTGAATAAAAGGAATAGATTGTTCTCTCTTTAAGAATAAAGCAGCTCACTGTCTATGAATCTCAATCAAATAAAAGTCCTTGTGTGAAAAGAAAAACAAAAAGAGAAAAGAAAAAGCCAAAAATGGCAACAGAACAAAAGAAAAATAAAAAGAAACAAAGCTAGACACCAATAGCTTGAACCTTAGAATATATGCCTGTGGTGTCTTTGTATTGGGATCTGCTTGGATTATTAAGTTCTTTGGAGTGCATTAACACTTGGTGACTTGGGTTAACTAACCCGGGATCATCAACTGAAAGTCCACTATCAAGAGCAACCTAACTACAAGGCATTTAGTAACCCAAAGAGGTACTGGGCATCAATGTTCTAAGAAGGAATGTGAGCCAAGTGTCTATAGTGAATAATGTGTCAAGCATAAGTAAAGAAAAGAGCTTGTTACACATGACACTAAACTAAAGCCTATAGAAAAATGGTAACCAAGGACAAAGGAATAATGAGAGGTCATAGCAGTGTATTGTTTGATGCTTAAAGGAAACTTTCTAAGCAAAATTGTCAATAAAAAGTGGATAAGTTACATATCTGCATAAAACCCCATGAACTACCAATAATATTCTGCTAACATGAGCATTCTCTTCTGTTTTCATTCTTTCTTCTTAATAATTCTTTTCTTGCTTGGGGACAAGCAAGCTTTAAGTTTGGTGTTGTGATGACAAGTCATCTTAGCCTAGTTTCACTAGCCTTTTTCTTTTGTTTTCATTTAGTTTTATGTACTTTCTTGCATTATAAATTAACCATTTGAATTGGAATTGCATGGTTTCCTTAAATCAATCAACCACCTTTTAATTGATACAAAATCATGAGGTTCAAGCTAACTTTAGTTGATAATTAATTGATTTATAAACCTGGTGAATTTTGTGATACTTTGATTGGTTGTTTTGATTACTTGTAGGTGAAGAAAGGAAACAAAAGGTGTGCCAACATTATGGAAGAAGGTTGCAAGAATGGGTTTGAGAAAATGTAATTCACGTTTGAGCTAACGTTTGCCTCAAACGTCAACTCAAACGTGAGTAGCAGTTGAAGAACACCCTGGGGAAAAGCCAACGTTTGCCTCAAACGTTGAGGTCAAACGTTGGCTGAAGAATGAAGCTCCTGGAAAGCAACGTTTGAGCCAACGTTTGCCTCAAACGTGAGGTCAAACGTTGGCTCCAAAAGAGAAGAGAATTGAAGCTCCTGGGAAGGCAACGTTTGCCTCAAACGTGAGGTCAAACGTTGGCGCCAAAGAGAAGAGAAATGGCATCCCTGGAGGCAGCAACGTTTGAGCCAACGTTTGCCTCAAACATGAGGTCAAACGTTGGCTCCAAAAAGAAGAAAGTTGGAGCTCCTGGGCACAGCAACGTTTGAGCCAATGTTTGACTCAAACGTGAGGTCAAACGTTGGCACCAAACAGCATAAAGGGACATACTTCAAACAAGAATAACTTGAGTTGTAGATGTCCAATTGAGGTGATTCCAAGTGGGTTAGAAAGCTGACATTCAGAGCTTTCCAACCATATATAATAGTCTCTATTGGGCACAAAATTGGCAACGCGACAAGAGGACAAAGTAGACCCCAAGAAGCATACAAGAAGGGAGGTCCACGTTTGAGCTCACGTTTGACCTCAAACGTTGAGCCAAACGTGGAAGACAGCACATGGCCTAGCTGCATAATGCCTCACTCAAGTAACGTTTGAGTCAACGTTTGCCTCAAACGTTGGCTCAAACGTGAATGGTTCATGGCCTGGTTCTCTAATGGATTTCCTCCCAACACCAAGAGCAATCAACAGAGGCCACTATCAACCCAATTCCATCAAGGCTAAAGGCCCAATTCAAGGCTTAATGATCATTTGAAGAAAGTGTATAAATAGCTTAGGATTTGAAGTTTTTGGAGAGCTTCCCTTTTAGTTTTTCATAATAGCTTTCTTTTCAGTTTTGCTCAGAGCTCACCTTTATTTTTCTTAGCATTATTGTTTAATTCAAGAGAATTTGGGAGGAGAATTGATCTCTCTTCTTCCTTGTTCTTGCCCAGCACTCTTTACTTTTCTTGTCTTGGATTTTGGGTGGAGAATTAAAGAAATTCTGTTTCAATCTCACCTTGGGATCTTGTTTAATTTTCTGCTTAATTAAATTTCAGTTTCGGTTCATTGCTTTTCATCTACTTTCTTTGCAATTTACAATTTCCTTTGCAATTGTTCTTGTTAGATCTAGGAAGGCATTGAGATCTAGAATTGGTTTTCTAGTCTCTTGGGTCCTGAGATCTGAATTTCCCATTTCCCATTCCCTGTTTTGCTCATTTACAATTCTGTTTCTAGATCTGATTCAATCCAAGTGTTCTTCTATTCCTTTGCTTGTTGCAATTTCACATTTCCTTGTTTAATTTCTGCAGATCCAACTCCCCATTCCCTTTACAATTCAAGTCATTTACATTTCTTGCACTTTAAGATTCTGCAATTTACATTTCTTGCGTTCTAAGTTTCTGCCAATTTAATTCCTTGTTCTTTAAGATTCAGCACTTTTATTTTCCGTTCTCTTTGATTTTCTGCAATCTACCCCTCTCCCTTTACTTTTCATGCAATTTAATTTCTGTTAATCACAAATCACTCAACCAACACTTGATTCGCTTGACTAAATCAACCACTAAACTAAAATTGCTCAATCCTTCAATCCCTGTGGGATCGACCTCACTCACGTGAGTTATTATTACTTGATGCGACCCGGTGCACTTGCCGGTGAGTTTTGTGTCGGATCGTTTTCCGCACATCAACGTTCTGCCGACCCTCGCTCTTTAAATGACGCTATCCCGAGGAGGACACCTAAAGGCGAGCCATAATGGCCTCATCTTTGGCAAGCTCCTTCGGTTTTTTTCACAGTTTTTTTCCAGATATTTTTTCCGGTTTTTTTTTTTTTTTTTTTTTTTTTTTTTTTTTTTTTTTTTTTTACATTCTGCTGACCCACGTTCTTTAAATGACGCTATCCTGAGGAGGACACCTAAAGGCGAGCCGTAATGGCCTCTTTTTTGGCAAGCTCCTCCGGTTCTTTTTCACAGTTTTTTCCCGGATTTTTTTTCCGGTTTTTTCCTTTTTTTTTTTTTTTACGTTCTGCTGACCCTAGTTCTCTAAATGATGCTAGCCCGAGGAGGACACCTAAAGGCGAGCCGTAATGGCCTCATCTTTGGCAAGCTCCTCCGGTTTTTTTTCACAGTTTTTTTCCCGAATTTTTTTTCCGGTTTTTTCCAGTTTTTTTTTTCTTTTTTTTTTTCTGCTGACCCTCGTTCTTTAAATGACGCTATCCCGAGGAGGACACCTAGAGGCGAGCCGTAATGGCGTCATCTTTGGCAAGCTCCTCCGGTTTTTTTTCACAGTTTTTTTCCCGAATTTTTTTTTCGGTTTGTTTTTTTCCGGTTTTTTCCAGTTTTTTTTTCCTTTTTTTTTCTGCTGACCCTCGTTCTTTAAATGACGCTATCCCAAGGAGGACACCTAAAGGCGAGCCGTAATGACCTCATCTTTGGCAAGCTCCTCCAGTTTTTTTTCAGAGTTTTTTTCCCGAATTTTTTTTCGTTTTTTTTTCAATTTTTTCAATTTTTTTTTTTTTTTACATTCTGCTGACCCCCGTTCTTTAAATGACGCTATCCCGAGGAGGACACCTAAAGGCGAGCCGTAATGGCCTCATCTTTGGCAAGCTCCTCCGATTTTTTTCACAGTTTTTTTCCAGTTTTTTCCAATATTTTTTTTATTACGTTCTGCCGACCCTCGTTCTTTAAATGACGCTATCCCGAGGAGGACACCTAAAGGCGAGCCATAATGGCCTCATCTTTGGCAAGCTCCTTCGGTTTTTTTCACAGTTTTTTTCCAGATTTTTTTTCCGGTTTGTTTTTTTCCAGGTTTTTTTTTATTTTGTTTTTCACGTTCTGCTGACCCTCGTTCTTTAAATGACGCTATCCCGAGGAGGACACCTAAAGGCTAGCCGTAATGGCCTCATTTTTGGCAAGCTCCTCCGGTTTTTTTCACAGTTTTTTCCCGGATTTTTTCCGGTTTGTTTTTTCCGGTTTTTTCCATTTTTTTTTTACGTTCTGCTGACCCTCGTTCTTTAAATGACGCTATCCCGAGGAGGACTGATGAGTATTTTGGTGAAAAATAAATTTCTCCCAAAACACACAAATCTAATCGGCAAGTGCACCGGGTCGCATCAAGTAATAAAAACTCACGGGAGTGAGGTCGATCCACAGGGATTGATGGATCAAGCAATTTTAGTGGGTGATTAGTTTAGTCAAGCTGACATTTAGTGAATTGTGTGAAATGTAGCCAACAGAAAGTAAATTGCAATGAATCTTAAAGATGCAGAAAGAAAAATTGCAAGTAAGTTAAAGAACAAGAAAGTAAAATAGCTGAAACTTAAATTGCAAGAAAAGTAAATTGCATGAAAAGTAAAGGGGCTGGGGTGTTGAAAATTAAAAAGAGTAATAGATCACGCAACTGGAAATTTAAATTGCAGGAAGAATAAAGGAAATTGGATGCTGGGAATCAAAACAGAATTGAAATTTTGAAGTGCAGTGAATTAAAAGCAGCAAGAAAAACAAAGAGAAATCTCAGAGGGAGAATGAAACAGAACACCTTCAATTCTCCACCCAAGATTCAAAACAAAGAAAATTAAAGAGAGAGCTCTCAAATTCTAGTGCTCCCTAGTGGAGCCAGCCTCCTCACAAATATGAAAATGATGCCTTATATAGGCTTTACAAAATGGAAATGAAAATGAAATTAAAAACAAATTACAATTAAATGAAATTCCTATTTTATCTATTTCTTGTGCCTTTGAGTGATGATCATTTGGGCCCTTGCTCTTGATGGAATTGGGTTGATAAAGGCCTTGGTTGATTGCTCTTGGAGTTTGAGGAGGAACCGAATTGAACCGGGTTGAGTTTGCAAAAGTTGGACCAAAAGTTGGAGCTAAAGTTAGGGGTCTAACTTTGGCTCCAACTTTTCATAGCAGCCCACAAAACTTGCTGGTATGAACGTTGGTGCCAACGTTAGGGGTCTAACTTTGACCCTAACGTTGGCCTCCCTTATGCACATTTATGGCGCCAACTTTGTCCTCTTGTCATGTTGCCAATTTTATGCCCAATATAGACTATCATATATGGTTGGAAAGCTCTGAATGTCAGCTTTCTAACCCACTTGGAATCACTTCATCAATTGGACATCTACAACTCAAGTTATGATCATTTGAAGAGGGCATGGTCGCTGGCTTTGGTGTGCAGCGTTTGAGGTAACGTTAGCCCTCAAACGTTGGCGAAAACGCCAGTTCTGGAGGCTCAAATGTATTGTCCACCCCATACTATTATACATTGTTGGAAAGCCCTGGATGTCTACTTTCCAATGCCGTTGGGAGCACATTATTTGGAGCTCTACAGCTCGAGTTATACTCCTTTGAAGGTGCAGAGGTCAGTTGGCCTCACTGCAGGTTGCCACCATGTTCGTTTATGCACATTGCGGGGCAGTTTTCTCCCTCAATTTTAGTGTCCACCATGCAGTGTCATATATGCTTGGAAAGCTCTTGATTCCTACTTTCCAATGCTTCTTGAATCACCTCATTTGGAGCTCTGTAGCTCAAGTTATTCTTGTTGGAAGTATACCCCTTGTATGCCTTGTGGTGTGTGGCGCCAACGTTAGCCTCCAAGTTAGGGGGCTAACGTTGGCGCAAACTTTTGCTCCTCCTTGTGATGTTCATGAGCCAACGTTAGCCTCAAAGTTAGGGGGCTAACGTTGGCGCAAAATTTTGCTCCTCCTTGTGATGTTCATGTGCCAACGTTAGCCTCAAAGTTAGGGGGCTAACGTTGGCGCAAACTTTTGGTGCCCAGGGGAGAATTTCATGTGCCAACGTTAGCCTCTCCAAGTTAGGGGTCTAACTTTGAGGCTAACTTTTCACCCAAAAGTTTTTGCTTCCTGGTTCAACTTATTCCATTGTCCTCTCTTTACTCCTAGCCATTCCTTCTTGCTTCACCCTTTCTCCAAGCCTTCTTCACCTATCATTAATCAACCAAACACATCAAAGCTATGCTCAAAATCATGAGATATTCATTCTTTCATAATATGTGACAATTTTAGCATAAAACCTCATGAAATAGCATGAATTCATACATGGTTGATTAAATCAAAGGAAACATGAAAATCTACCCAATTGGCTTGCTTATGGCTCAAGAAAGTGCATAATTCAATTGAAAACAAAAGAAAAAAAGCTAGTTAAAATAGGCTAAGATGACTTGTCATCAAGGACACCTAAAGGCGAGCCGTAATGGCCTCATCTTTGGCAAGCTCCTCCGGATTTTTTTCACAGTTTTTTTCCGGGTTTTTTTCCAGTTTTTTTTTTATTTATTTATACGTTCTGCTGACCCTCGTTCTTTAAATGACGCTATCCCGAGGAAGACACCTAAAGGCGAGCCGTAATGGCCTCATCTTTGGCAAGCTCCTCCAATTTTTTTCACAGTTTTTTTTCGGGTTTTTTTCCAGTTTTTTTTTTTTTATACGTTCTGCTGACCCTCGTTCTTTAAATGACGCTATCCCGAGGAGGACACCTAAAGGCGAGCCCTAATGGCCTCACCTTTGGCAAGCTCCTCCGGTTTTTTTCACAGTTTTTTTCCAGATTTTTTTTCCGGTTTGTTTTTTTCCAAGTTTTTTTTTTTTTTTACGTTCTGCTGACCCACGTTCTTTAAATGACGCTATCCTGAGGAAGACACCTAAAGGCGAGCCGTAATGGCCTCATTTTTGGCAAGCTCCTCCAGTTCTTTTTCACAGTTTTTTCACGGATTTTTTTTTTCCGGTTTGTTTTTTCCGATTTTTTCCGTTTTTTTTTTTTACGTTCTACTGACCCTCGTTCTCTAAATGACCCTATCCCGAGGAGGACACCTAAAAGCGAGCCGTAATGGCCTCATCTTTAGCAAGCTCCTCCGGTTTTTTTCACAGTTTTTTTCCGGAATTTTTTTTCTGGTTTGTTTTTTTCCGGTTTTTTCCAGTTTTTTTTTCCTTTTTTTTTTTCTGCTGACCCTCGTTCTTTAAATGACGCTATCCCGAGGAGGACACCTAAAGGCGAGCCGTAATGGCCTCATCTTTGGCAAGCTCCTCCAGTTTTTTTTCAGAGTTTTTTTCCCTAATTTTTATCGTTTTTTTTATTTTTTCTATTTTTTTTTTTACATTCTGCTGACCCCCTTTCTTTAAATGACACTATCCCGAGGAGGACACCAAAAGGCGAGCCGTAATGGCCTTATCTTTGCCAAGCTCCTCCGATTTTTTTCACAGTTTTTTTCCGGTTTTTTTCCATTTTTTTTTTTGGTTCTGCCGACCCTCGTTTTTTAAATGACGCTATCCTGAGGAGGACACCTAAAGGCTAGCCGTAATGGCCTCATTTTTGGCAAGCTCCTCCGGTTTTTTTTCACAGTTTTTTCCCGGATTTTTTTTCGGTTTGTTTTTTTCTGGTTTTTTCCATTTTTTTTTCGTTCTGCTAACCCTCGTTCTTTAAATGACGCTATCCCGAGGAGGACACCTAAAGGCGAGTCGTAATGGCCTCATCTTTGGCAAGCTCGTCCGGATTTTTTTCACAGTTTTTTTCCAGGTTTTTTTCCAGTTTTTTTTTTTTATTTATTTATACGTTCTGCTGACCCTCGTTCTTTAAATGACGCTATCCCGAGGAGGACACCTAAAGGCGAGCCGTAATGGCCTCATCTTTGGCAAGCTCCTCCAATTTTTTTCACAGTTTTTTTCGGGTTTTTTTCCAGTTTTTTTTTTTTATACGTTCTGCTGACCCTCGTTCTTTAAATGACGCTATCCCGAGTAGGACACCTAAAGGCGAGCCGTAATGGCCTCACCTTTGGCAAGCTCCTCCGGTTTTTTTCACAGTTTTTTTTCAGATTTTTTTTCCGGTTTGTTTTTTTCCAAGTTTTTTTTTTTTTTTACGTTCTGCTGACCCACGTTCTTTAAATGACGCTATCCTGAGGAGGACACCTAAAGGCGAGCCGTAATGGCCTCATTTTTGGCAAGCTCCTCCAGTTCTTTTTCACAGTTTTTTCACGGATTTTTTTTTCCGGTTTGTTTTTTCCGGTTTTTTCCTTTTTTTTTTTTACGTTCTGCTGACCCTCGTTCTCTAAATGACCCTATCCCGAGGAGGACACCTAAAAGCGAGCCGTAATGGCCTCATCTTTGGCAAGCTCCTCCGGTTTTTTTCACAGTTTTTTTCCGGAATTTTTTTTCCGATTTGTTTTTTTCCGGTTTTTTCCAGTTTTTTTTCCTTTTTTTTTTTCTGCTGTCCCTCGTTCTTTAAATGACGCTATCCCGAGGAGGACACCTAAAGGCGAGCCGTAATGGCCTCATCTTTGGCAAGCTCCTCCAGTTTTTTTTCAGAGTTTTTTTCCCGAATTTTTTTTCGTTTTTTTTTTATTTTTTCTATTTTTTTTTTTACATTCTGCTGACCCCCTTTCTTTAAATGACACTATCCCGAGGAGGACACCAAAAGGCGAGCCGTAATGGCCTTATCTTTGCCAAGCTCCTCCGATTTTTTTCACAGTTTTTTTCCGGTTTTTTTCCAATTTTTTTTTTTTACGTTCTGCCGACCCTCGTTCTTTAAATGACGCTATCCCGAGGAGGACACCTAAAGGCGAGCCGTAATGGCCTCATCTTTGGCAAGCTCCTCCAATTCTTTTCACAGTTTTTTTCCGGTTTTTTCCAGTTTTTTTTTTTTTATACGTTCTGCTGACCCTCGTTCTTTAAATGACGCTATCCCGAGTAGGACACCTAAAGGCGAGCCGTAATGGCCTCACCTTTGGCAAGCTCCTCCGGTTTTTTTCACAGTTTTTTTCCAGATTTTTTTTCCGGTTTGTTTTTTTCCAGGTTTTTTTTTTTTTTTTTTTTTACGTTCTGCTGACCCACGTTCTTTAAATGACGCTATCCTGAGGAGGACACCTAAAGGCGAGCCGTAATGGCCTCATTTTTTGCAAGCTCCTCCGGTTCTTTTTCACAGTTTTTTCCCGAATTTTTTTTTCCGGTTTGTTTTTTCCGGTTTTTTCCTTTATTTTTTTACGTTCTGCTGACCCTCGTTCTCTAAATGACGCTATCCCGAGGAGGACACCTAGAGGCGAGCCGTAATGGCGTCATCTTTTGCAAGCTCCTCCGGTTTTTTTCACAGTTTTTTTCCCGAATTTTTTTCCGGTTTGTTTTTTTCCGGTTTTTTCCAGGTTTTTTTTCCTTTTTTTTTTCTGCTGACCCTCGTTCTTTAAATGACGCTATCCCGAGGAGGACACCTAAAGGCGAGCCGTAATGGCCTCATCTTTGGCAAGCTCCTCCAGTTTTTTTCAGAGTTTTTTTCCCGAATTTTTTTCGTTTTTTTTTTATTTTTTGTATTTTTTTTTTTACATTCTGCTGACCCCCTTTCTTTAAATGACACTATCCCGAGGAGGACACCTAAAGGCGAGCCGTAATGGCCTCAACTCTGGCAAGCTCCTCCGATTTTTTTCACAGTTTTTTTCGGTTTTTTTCCAATTTTTTTTATTTTTTACGTTCTGCCGACCCTCGTTCTTTAAATGACACTATCCCGAGGAGGACACCTAAAGGCGAGCCATAATGGCCTCATCTTTGGCAAGCTCCTTCGGTTTTTTTCACAGTTTTTTTCCAGATTTTTTTTCCGGTTTGTTTTTTTCCAGGTTTTATTTTTTTTTATTTTTTTTTTTTTACGTTCTGCTGACCCACGTTCTTTAAATGACGCTATCCTGAGGAGGACACCTAAAGGCGAGCCGTAATGGCCTCTTTTTTGGCAAGCTCCTCCGGTTCTTTTTCACAGTTTTTTCCCGGATTTTTTTTTCCGGTTTTTTCCTTTTTTTTTTTTTACGTTCTGCTGACCATAGTTCTCTAAATGACCCTATCCCGAGGAGGACACCTAAAGACGAGCCGTAATGGCCTCATCTTTGGCAAGCTCCTCCGGTTTTTTTTCACAGTTTTTTTCCCGAATTTTTTTTCCGGTTTTTTCCAGTTTTTTTTTTCCTTTTTTTTTTCTGCTGACCATCGTTCTTTAAATGACGCTATCCCGAGGAGGACACCTAGAGGCGAGCCGTAATGGCGTCATCTTTGGCAAGCTCCTCCGGTTTTTTTTCACAGTTTTTTTCCCGAATTTTTTTTTTCGGTTTGTTTTTTTCCGGTTTTTTCCAGTTTTTTTTTTCCTTTTTTTTTTTGCTGACCCTCGTTCTTTAAATGACGCTATCCCGAGGAGGACACCTAAGGGCGAGCTGTAATGGCCTCATCTTTGGCAAGCTCCTCCAGTTTTTTTTCAGAGTTTTTTTCCCGAATTTTTTTTCGTTTTTTTTTCAATTTTTTTTTTTTTACATTATGCTGACCCACGTTCTTTAAATGACGCTATCCCGAGGAGGATACCTAAAGGCGAGCCGTAATGGCCTCATCTTTGGCAAGCTCCTCCAATTTTTTTCACAGTTTTTTTCCGGTTTTTTCCAATATTTTTTTATTACATTCTGCCGACCCTCGTTCTTTAAATGACGCTATCCCGAGGAGGACACCTAAACGCGAGCTATAATGGCCTCATCTTTGGCAAGCTCCTTCGGTTTTTTTCACTGTTTTTTTCCAGATTTTTTTTCCGCTTTGTTTTTTTCCAGGTTTTTTTTTTATTTTTTTTTTAACGTTCTGCTGACCCTAGTTCTTTAAATGACGCTATCCCGAGGAGGACACCTAAAGGCTAGCCGTAATGGCCTCATTTTTGGCAAGCTCCTCCGGTTTTTTTTCACAGTTTTTTCCCGGATTTTTTTCCGGTTGGTTTTTTTCCGGTTTTTTCCATTTTTTTTTTACGTTCTGCTGACCCTCGTTCTTTAAATGACTCTATCCCGAGGAGGACACCTAAAGGCGAGCCGTAATGGCCTCATCTTTGGCAAGCTCCTCCGGATTTTTTTCACAGTTTTTTTCCGGGTTTTTTTCCAGTTTTTTTTTATTTATTTATACGTTCTGCTGACCCTCGTTCTTTAAATGACGCTATCCCGAGGAGGACACCTAAAGGCGAGCCGTAATGGCCTCATCTTTGGCAAGCTCCTCCAATTTTTTTCACAGTTTTTTTTCGGGTTTTTTTCCAGTTTTTTTTTTTTATACGTTCTGCTAACCTTCGTTCTTTAAATGACACTATCCCGAGGAGGACACCTAAAGGCGAGCCGTAATGGCCTCCCCTTTGGCAAGCTCCTCCGGTTTTTTTCACAGTTTTTTTCCAGATTTTTTTTCCGGTTTATTTTTTTCCAGGTTTTTTTTTTTTTTACGTTCTGCTGACCCACGTTCTTTAAATGACGCTATCCTGAGGAGGACACCTATAGGCGAGCCGTAATGGCCTCATTTTTGTCAAGCTCCTCCAGTTCTTTTTCACAGTTTTTTCACGGATTTTTTTTCCAGTTTGTTTTTTCCGATTTTTTCCTTTTTTTTTTTTACGTTCTGTTGACCCTCGTTCTCTAAATGACCCTATCCCGAGGAGGACACCTAAAAGCGAGCCGTAATGGCCTCATCTTTGGCAAGCTCCTCCGGTTTTTTTCACAGTTTTTTTCCAGAATTTTTTTTCCGGTTTGTTTTTTTCCGTTTTTTTCCAGTTTTTTTCCCTTTTTTTTCTGCTGACCCTCGTTCTTTAAATGACGCTATCCCGAGGAGGACACCTAAAGGCGAGCCGTAATGGCCTCATCTTTGGCAAGCTCCTCCAGTTTTTTTTCAGAGTTTTTTTCCCGATTTTTTTTTTCTTTTTTTTTTTTTATTTTTTCTATATTTTTTTTTACATTCTGCTGAACCCCTTTCTTTAAATGACACTATCCCGAGGAGGACACCAAAAGGCGAGCCGTAATGGCCTTATCTTTGCCAAGCTCCTCCGATTTTTTTCACAGTTTTTTTCCGGTTCTTTTCCATTTTTTTTTTTTTTTTACGTTCTGCCGACCCTCGTTCTTTAAATGACGCTATCCCGAGGAGGACACCTTAAGGCGAGCCATAATGGCCTCATCTTTGGCAAGCTCCTTCGGTTTTTTTCACAGTTTTTTTCCAGATTTTTTTTCCGGTTTGTTTTTTTCCAGGTTTTTTTTTTTTAACGTTCTGCTGACCCTCGTTCTTTAAATGACGCTATCCTGAGGACACCTAAAGGCTAGCCGTAATGGCCTCATTTTTGGCAAGCTCCTCCGGTTTTTTTTCACAGTTTTTTCCCGGATTTTTTTCCGGTTTGTTTTTTCCGGTTTTTTCCATTTTTTTTACGTTCTGCTGACCCTCGTTCTTTAAATGACGCTATCCTGAGGAGGACACCTAAAGGCGAGCCGTAATGGCCTCAAATTTGGCAAGCTCCTCCGGATTTTTTTCACAGTTTTCTTCTGAGTTTTTTTCCCGATTTTTTTTTTCTTTTTTTTTTTATTTTTTCTATATTTTTTTTTACATTCTGCTGAACCCCTTTCTTTAAATGACACTATCCCGAGGAGGACACCAAAAGGCGAGCCGTAATGGCCTTATCTTTGCCAAGCTCCTCCGATTTTTTTCACAGTTTTTTTCCGGTTCTTTTCCATTTTTTTTTTTTTTTACGTTCTGCCGACCCTCGTTCTTTAAATGACGCTATCCCGAGGAGGACACCTTAAGGCGAGCCATAATGGCCTCATCTTTGGCAAGCTCCTTCGGTTTTTTTCACAGTTTTTTTCCAGATTTTTTTTCCGGTTTGTTTTTTTCCAGGTTTTTTTTTTTTAACGTTCTGCTGACCCTCGTTCTTTAAATGACGCTATCCTGAGGACACCTAAAGGCTAGCCGTAATGGCCTCATTTTTGGCAAGCTCCTCCGGTTTTTTTTCACAGTTTTTTCCCGGATTTTTTTCCGGTTTGTTTTTTCCGGTTTTTTCCATTTTTTTTTACGTTCTGCTGACCCTCGTTCTTTAAATGACGCTATCCTGAGGAGGACACCTAAAGGCGAGCCGTAATGGCCTCAAATTTGGCAAGCTCCTCCGGATTTTTTTCACAGTTTTCTTCTGGGTTTTTTTCCAGTTTTTTTTTTATTATTTATACGTTCTGCTGACCCTCGTTCTTTAAATGACGCTATCCCGAGGAGGACACCTATGGGTGAGCCGTAATGGCCTCATCTTTGGCAAGCTCCTCTGGTTTTTTTCACAGTTTTTTTCCAGATTTTTTTTCCAGTTTTTTTTTCCAGTTTTTTTTTTTTTTTTTTTTTTTTTTTTTTTTTTTTTTTTTTTTTTTTTTTTTTTACGTTCTGCTGACCCACGTTCTTTAAATGACGCTATCCCGAGGAGGACACCTAAAGGCGAGACGTAACGGCCTCATTTTTGGCAAGCTCCTCCGGTTTTTTTTCACAATTTTTTCCCGGATTTTTTTTTCCGGCTTGTTTTTTCCGGTTTTTTACATTTTTTTACGTTCTGCTGACCCTCGTTCTTTAAATGACGCTATCCCGAGGAGGACACCTAAAGGCGAGCCGTAATGGCCTCATCTTTGGCAAGCTCCTCCAGTTTTTTTTCACAGTTTTTTTCCCAAATTTTTTTCCGGTTTTTTCCAGTTTTTTTTCTTTTTTTTTCTGCTGACCCTCGTTCTTTAAATGACGCTATCCCGAGGAGGACACCTAAAGGCGAGCCGTAATGGCGTCATCTTTGGCAAGCTCCTCCGGTTTTTTTTCACAGTATTTTTCCCGAATTTTTTTCCGATTTTTTTTTTCTGATTTTTTCCAGTTTTTTTCCTTTTTTTTTCTGCGGACCCTCGTTCTTTAAATGACGCTATCCCGAGGAGGACACCTAAAGGCGAGCCGTAATGGCCTCATCTTTGGCAAGTGATGACAAATCATCTTAGCCTAGTTTCACTAGCCTTTTTCTTTTATTTTCAATTGATTTATGCACTTTCTTGAGCCATAAGCAAGCCAATTGGGTAGATTTCCATGTTTCCTTTGATTTAATCAACCATAGATGAATTAATGCAATTTCATGAGGATTTATGCTATAACTACCACATATTATGAAAGAATGATAAACTCATGATTTTGAGCATAGCTTTGATGTGTTTGGTTGATTAATGATAGGTGAAGAAAGCTTGGAGAAAGGTTGAAGCAAGAAGGAATGGCTAGGAGAAAGAGAGAACAAAAAGTTTGAGCAAAAGTTTGCCTCAAACTTTAGCTTAAACTTTCGGATAAGTGAAAACACACCAGGGAACAAAAAGCTTGAGCAAAAGTTTGCCTCAAACTTTAGCTCAAACTTTTGGGAGAAAAGCTTGAGCCAACGTTTGCCTCAAACTTTTTGGCAAACGTTGGCATCACAAATCAACACCCTGGAGAGAAAAAGTTTGCGCCAACGTTTGCCTCAAACTTTTTGGCAAACGTTGGCGCCATCAGCAACACACTCTGGAGACAAAAAGTTTGCGCCAACGCTTGCCTCAAACTTTTTGGCAAACGTTGGCGCCATGAGTGTGCATAAGGGGGCCAACGTTTGAGCAAAAGTTTGACCCCAAACTTTAGCTCAAACGTTGGTAGCAGCAAGAATGGGGTTTCTGATGTAAAAAGTTTGAGTAAAAGTTTGCCTCAAACTTTTACTCAAACTTTTACTCAAGCTTTTATAATTCCCAACCCGGTTCACTTCGGTTCTCTCTCCAACTCCAAGAGCAATCAACCAAGGCCTCTATCAACCCAATTCCATCAAGAGCAAAGGCCCAATTCAAAGCTTGAAGACCATTTGAAGAAAGTGTATAAATAGCTTAGGATTTAAGTTTTTAAAGGAGCTTTCTTTTCGGTTTTGATTTAGTAGTTTTGAAGAGAGCTCACCTTTACATTTTGGGTTTGTTGTTTTAATTCAAGAGAAATTGGAGGAGAATTGATCTCTCTTCTTCCTTGTTCTTGCTTGAATACTCTTTACTTTTCTTGCTTCATATCTTGGGTGGAGAATTGAAGAAATTCTGTTTCAATCTCACCTTGGGATCTTGTTTAATTTTCCGCATCATTGAATTTCAGTTTCTGTTAATTGCTTCTTCTTCTACTTTCTCTGCAATTTACATTTCTTCATTTCCTTTGCAATTGATCTTGTTGGATCTAGGAAGGCAGTGAGATCTAGACTTAGTTATCTAGTCTCTTGAGTCCTGAGATCTAGATTTCCATTTTTAATTTCTCTGTTTACTGCTTTTCAAGCTCTTTTATATTTCTGTTTTAGATCTGATTCAACCCAAGGCATCTTCCACTCTTCTGTGTGTTGAATTTTACTCTTCCTTGTTTAATTTCTGCAAATCCAATTCCCAATTCCCTTTACAATTCAAGCCATTTACATTTCTTGCACTCTAAGATTCTGCAATTTACATTTCTTGCGTTCTAAGTTTCTGCTATTTAATTTCTTGCTCTTTAAGATTCAGCACTTTAAGTTTCAGTTCTCTTTAATTTCATGCAAATTACCCATTCCCTTTACTTTCCATGTAATTTAAATTCTGCAAATCACAAATCTCTCAACCAAATCTTGATTCGCTTGACTAAATCAACCACTAAACTGAAATTGCTCAATCCTTCAATCCCTGTGGGATCGACCTCACTCCCGTGAGTTATTATTACTTGATGCGACCCGGTGCACTTGCCGGTAAGTTTTGTGTCGGATCGTTTTCCGCACATCAGCAAGCTCCTCCAGTTTTTTTTTCACAGTTTTTTTCCCGAATTTTTTTCCGGTTTTTTTTCGATTTTTTCCATTTTTTTTTACGTTCTGCCGACCCTCGTTCTTTAAATGACGCTATCCCGAGGAGGACACCTAAAGGCGAGCCATAATGGCCTCATCTTTGGCAAGCTTCTTCGGTTTTTTCACAGTTTTTTTCTAGATTTTTTTTCCGGTTTGTTTTTTTCCAGGTTCTTTTTTTTTTTAACGTTCTGCTGACCCTCGTTTTTTAAATGACTTTATCCCGAGGAGGACCTAAAGGCTAGCCGTAATGGACTCATTTTTGGCAAGCTCCTCCCGTTTTTTTCACAGTTTTTTCCCGAATTTTTTTTCCGGTTTTTTCCTTTTTTTTACGTTCTACTGACCGTCGTTCTTTAAATGACGCTATCCCGAGGAGGACACCTAAAGGCGAGCCATAATGGCCTCATCTTTGGCAAGCTTCTCCGGTTTTTTTCACAGTTTTTTTCCCTAATTTTTTTTCCGGTTTTTTCCAGTTTTTTTTTTCTTTTTTTTTCCCTCGTTCTTTAAATGACGCTATCCCGAGGAGGGCACCTAAAGGCGAGCCGTGATGGCCTCATCTTTGGCAAGCTCCTCCAGTTTTTTTTTCACAGTTTTTTTCCCGAATTTTTTTCCGGTTTTTTTTCGATTTTTTCCATTTTTTTTTTACGTTCTGCTGACCCCCGTTCTTTAAATGACTCTATCCCGAGGTGGACACCTAAAGGCGAGCCGTAATGGCCTCATCTTTGGCATGCTCCTCCGATTTTTTTAACAGTTTTTTTCCAGGTTTTTTTCGGGTTTGTTTTTTTTTTGCAGTTTTTTTTTATACGTTCTGCTGACCCTCGTTCTTTAAATGACGGTATTCCGAGGAGGACACCTAAAGGCGAGCCGTAATGGCCTCATTTTTGGCAAGCTCCTCCGGTTTTTTTTCACAGTTTTTTTCCTGGATTTTTTTCCGGTTAGTTTTTTTTCCGATTTTTTCCTTTTTTTTTTACGTTCTGCTGACCCTCATTCATTAAATGACGCTATCCCGAGGAGGACACTTAAAGGTGAGCCGTAATGGGCTGATTTTTTTGGCAAGCTCCTCCGTTTTTTTTTTTTCACAGTTTTTTCCCGGATTTTTTTCCGGTATTTTTTTTTTTTTTTTTACGTTCTGCTGACCCTCGTTCTTTAAAAGACGCTATCCCGAGGAGGACACCTAAAGGCGAGCCGTAATGGCCTCATCTTTGGCAAGCTCCTCCGGTTTTTTCACAGTTTTTCTCCCAGATTTTTTTCCGGTTTGTTTTTCTGGTTTTTTCCAGTTTTTATTTATTTATTTATTTTTTTACGTTCTACTGACCCTCGTTCTTTAAATGACGCTATCCCAAGGAGGAAACGTAAAAGCGAGCCGTAATGGCCTCATCTTTGGGAAGCTCCTCCGGTTTTTTTTCACAGTTTTTTCCCGGATTTTTTTCCGGGGAGGACACCTAAAGGCGAGCCGTAATGGCCTCATTTTTGGCACGCTCCTCCGGTTTTTTTTCACAGCTTTTTCCCGGTTTGTTTTTTTCCGGTTTTTTCCATTTTTTTTAACGTTCTGCTGACCCTCGTTCTTTAAAAGACGCTATCCCGAGGAGGACAACTAAAGGCGAGCCGTAATGGCCTCATCTTTGGCAAGCTCCTCCGGTTTTTTCACAGTTTTTTTCCGGTTTATTTTTTTCTGGTTTTTTCCATTTTTTTTTACGTTGTCCTGACCCTCGTTCTTTAAATGACACTATCCCGAGGAGGACACCTAAAGGCGAGCCGTAATGGCCTCATTTTTGGCAAGCTCCTCCGGCTTTTTTTCCCAGTTTTTTCCTGGATTTATTTTTCCGGTTTGTTTTTTCCGGTTTTTTCCATTTTTTTTTACGTTCTGCTGACCCTTGATCTTTAAATGACGCTATCCCGAGGAGGACACCTAAAGGCGAGCCGTAATGGCCTCATCTTTGGCAAGCTCCTCCAGTTTTTTTTTTACAGTTTTTTTCCCGAATTTTTTCCGGTTTTTTACGTTTTTTTTTTTTTTTTTTTTTTTTACGTTCTGCCGACCCTCGTTCTTTAAATGACGCTATCCCGAGGAGGACACCTAAAGGTGAGCCATAATGGCCTCATCTTTGGCAAGCTCCTTCGGTTTTTTTCACAGTTTTTTTCTAGATTTTTTTTCCGGTTTGTTTTTTTCCAGGTTCTTTTTTTTTTTTTAACGTTCTG
This sequence comes from Arachis hypogaea, assembly GCF_003086295.3. Classification (NCBI taxonomy): domain Eukaryota; kingdom Viridiplantae; phylum Streptophyta; class Magnoliopsida; order Fabales; family Fabaceae; genus Arachis; species Arachis hypogaea. Next base: position 77,573,290 of record NC_092046.1, on the reverse strand, counting down.
CTGACCCTCGTTTTTTAAATGACTTTATCCCGAGGAGGACCTAAAGGCTAGCCGTAATGGCCTCATTTTTGGCAAGCTCCTCCCGTTTTTTTCACAATTTTTTCCCGAATTTTTTTTCGGTTTTTTCCTTTTTTTTTACGTTCTATTGACCCTCGTTCTTTAAATGACGCTATCCCGAGGAGGACACCTAAAGGCGAGTCGTAATGGCCTCATCTTTGGCAAGCTTCTCCGGTTTTTTTCACAGTTTTTTTCCCGAATTTTTTTCCGGTTTTTTCCAGTTTTTTTTTCTTTTTTTTTTCCCTCGTTCTTTAAATGACGCTATCCCGAGGAGGGCACCTAAAGGCGAGTCGTGATGGCCTCATCTTTGGCAAGCTCCTCCAGTTTTTTTTCACAGTTTTTTTCCCGAATTTTTTTCCGGTTTTTTTTCGATTTTTTCCATTTTTTTTTTTCGTTCTGCTGACCCCCGTTCTTTAAATGACTCTATCCCGAGGCGGACACCTAAAGGCGAGCCGTAATGGCCTCATCTTTGGCAAGCTCCTCCGATTTTTTTAATAGCTTTTTTCCAGGTTTTTTTTCGGTTTGTTTTTTTTTTGCAGTTTTTTTTTTATACGTTCTGCTGACCCTCGTTCTTTAGATGACGCTATCCCGAGGAGGACACCTAAAGGCGAGCCGTAATGGCCTCATTTTTGGCAAGCTCCTCCGGTTTTTTTTCACAGTTTTTTTCCTGGATTTTTTTTCCGGTTAGTTTTTTTTCCGATTTTTTCCTTTTTTTTTTACGTTCTGCTGACCCTCACTGTTTAAATGACGCTATCCCGAGGAGGACACTTAAAGGTGAGCCGTAATGGGCTCATTTTTTTGGCAAGCTCCTCCGGTTTTTTTTCACAGTTTTTTCCCGGATTTTTTTCCGGTTGGTTTTTTTCCGGTTTTTTCCATTTTTTTTTTACGTTCTGCTGACCCTCGTTCTTTAAATGACTCTATCCCGAGGAGGACACCTAAAGGCGAGCCGTAATGGCCTCATCTTTGGCAAGCTCCTCCGGATTTTTTTCACAGTTTTTTTCCGGGTTTTTTTCCAGTTTTTTTTTATTTATTTATACGTTCTGCTGACCCTCGTTCTTTAAATGACGCTATCCCGAGGAGGACACCTAAAGGCGAGCCGTAATGGCCTCATCTTTGGCAATCTCCTCCAATTTTTTTCACAGTTTTTTTTCGGGTTTTTTTCCAGTTTTTTTTTTTATACGTTCTGCTAACCTTCGTTCTTTAAATGACACTATCCCGAGGAGGACACCTAAAGGCGAGCCATAATGGCCTCCCCTTTGGCAAGCTCCTCCGGTTTTTTTCACAGTTTTTTTCCAGATTTTTTTTCCGGTTTATTTTTTTCCAGGTTTTTTTTTTTTTTACGTTCTGCTGACCCACGTTCTTTAAATGACGCTATCCTGAGGAGGACACCTATAGGCGAGCCGTAATGGCCTCATTTTTGTCAAGCTCCTCCAGTTCTTTTTCACAGTTTTTTCACGGATTTTTTTTCCAGTTTGTTTTTTCCGATTTTTTCCTTTTTTTTTTTTACGTTCTGTTGACCCTCGTTCTCTAAATGACCCTATCCCGAGGAGGACACCTAAAAGCGAGCCGTAATGGCCTCATCTTTGGCAAGCTCCTCCGGTTTTTTTCACAGTTTTTTTCCAGAATTTTTTTTCCGGTTTGTTTTTTTCCGTTTTTTTCCAGTTTTTTTCCCTTTTTTTTTCTGCTGACCCTCGTTCTTTAAATGACGCTATCCCGAGGAGGACACCTAAAGGCGAGCCGTAATGGCCTCATCTTTGGCAAGCTCCTCCAGTTTTTTTTCAGAGTTTTTTTCCCGATTTTTTTTTCTTTTTTTTTTTTATTTTTTCTATATTTTTTTTTTACATTCTGCTGAACCCCTTTCTTTAAATGACACTATCCCGAGGAGGACACCAAAAGGCGAGCCGTAATGGCCTTATCTTTGCCAAGCTCCTCCGATTTTTTTCACAGTTTTTTTCCGGTTCTTTTCCATTTTTTTTTTTTTTTTACGTTCTGCCGACCCTCGTTCTTTAAATGACGCTATCCCGAGGAGGACACCTTAAGGCGAGCCATAATGGCCTCATCTTTGGCAAGCTCCTTCGGTTTTTTTCACAGTTTTTTTCCAGATTTTTTTCCGGTTTGTTTTTTTCCAGGTTTTTTTTTTTTAACGTTCTGCTGACCCTCGTTCTTTAAATGACGCTATCCTGAGGACACCTAAAGGCTAGCCGTAATGGCCTCATTTTTGGCAAGCTCCTCCGGTTTTTTTTCACAGTTTTTTCCCGGATTTTTTTCCGGTTTGTTTTTTCCGGTTTTTTCCATTTTTTTTTACGTTCTGCTGACCCTCGTTCTTTAAATGACGCTATCCTGAGGAGGACACCTAAAGGCGAGCCGTAATGGCCTCAAATTTGGCAAGCTCCTCCGGATTTTTTTCACAGTTTTCTTCTGAGTTTTTTTCCCGATTTTTTTTTCTTTTTTTTTTATTTTTTCTATATTTTTTTTACATTCTGCTGAACCCCTTTCTTTAAATGACACTATCCCGAGGAGGACACCAAAAGGCGAGCCGTAATGGCCTTATCTTTGCCAAGCTCCTCCGATTTTTTTCACAGTTTTTTCCGGTTCTTTTCCATTTTTTTTTTTTTTACGTTCTGCCGACCCTCGTTCTTTAAATGACGCTATCCCGAGGAGGACACCTTAAGGCGAGCCATAATGGCCTCATCTTTGGCAAGCTCCTTCGGTTTTTTTCACAGTTTTTTTCCAGATTTTTTTTCCGGTTTGTTTTTTTCCAGGTTTTTTTTTTTTAACGTTCTGCTGACCCTCGTTCTTTAAATGACGCTATCCTGAGGACACCTAAAGGCTAGCCGTAATGGCCTCATTTTTGGCAAGCTCCTCCGGTTTTTTTTCACAGTTTTTTCCCGGATTTTTTTCCGGTTTGTTTTTTCCGGTTTTTTCCATTTTTTTTTACGTTCTGCTGACCCTCGTTCTTTAAATGACGCTATCCTGAGGAGGACACCTAAAGGCGAGCCGTAATGGCCTCAAATTTGGCAAGCTCCTCCGGATTTTTTTCACAGTTTTCTTCTGGGTTTTTTTCCAGTTTTTTTTTTATTATTTATACGTTCTGCTGACCCTCGTTCTTTAAATGACGCTATCCCGAGGAGGACACCTATGGGTGAGCCGTAATGGCCTCATCTTTGGCAAGCTCCTCTGGTTTTTTTCACAGTTTTTTTCCAGATTTTTTTTCCAGTTTTTTTTTTCCAGTTTTTTTTTTTTTTTTTTTTTTTTTTTTTTTTTTTTTTTTTACGTTCTGCTGACCCACGTTCTTTAAATGACGCTATCCCGAGGAGGACACCTAAAGGCGAGACGTAACGGCCTCATTTTTGGCAAGCTCCTCCGGTTTTTTTTCACAATTTTTTCCCGGATTTTTTTTCCAGCTTGTTTTTTCCGGTTTTTTACATTTTTTTACGTTCTGCTGACCCTCGTTCTTTAAATGACGCTATCCCGAGGAGGACACCTAAAGGCGAGCCGTAATGGCCTCATCTTTGGCAAGCTCCTCCAGTTTTTTTTCACAGTTTTTTTCCCAAATTTTTTTCCGGTTTTTTCCAGTTTTTTTTCTTTTTTTTTCTGCTGACCCTCGTTCTTTAAATGACGCTATCCCGAGGAGGACACCTAAAGGCGAGCCGTAATGGCGTCATCTTTGGCAAGCTCCTCCGGTTTTTTTTCACAGTATTTTTCCCGAATTTTTTTCCGATTTTTTTTTTTCTGATTTTTTCCAGTTTTTTTCCTTTTTTTTTCTGCGGACCCTCGTTCTTTAAATGACGCTATCCCGAGGAGGACACCTAAAGGCGAGCCGTAATGGCCTCATCTTTGGCAAGTGATGACAAATCATCTTAGCCTAGTTTCACTAGCCTTTTTCTTTTATTTTCAATTGATTTATGCACTTTCTTGAGCCATAAGCAAGCCAATTGGGTAGATTTCCATGTTTCCTTTGATTTAATCAACCATAGATGAATTAATGCAATTTCATGAGGATTTATGCTATAACTACCACATATTATGAAAGAATGATAAACTCATGATTTTGAGCATAGCTTTGATGTGTTTGGTTGATTAATGATAGGTGAAGAAAGCTTGGAGAAAGGTTGAAGCAAGAAGGAATGGCTAGGAGAAAGAGAGAACAAAAAGTTTGAGCAAAAGTTTGCCTCAAACTTTAGCTTAAACTTTCGGATAAGTGAAAACACACCAGGGAACAAAAGCTTGAGCAAAAGTTTGCTCAACTTTGCTCACTTTGCCTCACCAACGTTTCACTCAAGACGTTTGCCTCAAACTTTTTGGCAAACGTTGGCGCCATCAGCAACACACTCTGGAGACAAAAAGTTTGCGCCAACGCTTGCCTCAAACTTTTTGGCAAACGTTGGCGCCATGAGTGTGCATAAGGGGGCCAACGTTTGAGCAAAAGTTTGACCCCAAACTTTAGCTCAAACGTTGGTAGCAGCAAGAATGGGGTTTCTGATGTAAAAAGTTTGAGTAAAAGTTTGCCTCAAACTTTTACTCAAACTTTTACTCAAGCTTTTATAATTCCCAACCCGGTTCACTTCGGTTCTCTCTCCAACTCCAAGAGCAATCAACCAAGGCCTCTATCAACCCAATTCCATCAAGAGCAAAGGCCCAATTCAAAGCTTGAAGACCATTTGAAGAAAGTGTATAAATAGCTTAGGATTTAAGTTTTTAAAGGAGCTTTCTTTTCGGTTTTGATTTAGTAGTTTTGAAGAGAGCTCACCTTTACATTTTGGGTTTGTTGTTTTAATTCAAGAGAAATTGGAGGAGAATTGATCTCTCTTCTTCCTTGTTCTTGCTTGAATACTCTTTACTTTTCTTGCTTCATATCTTGGGTGGAGAATTGAAGAAATTCTGTTTCAATCTCACCTTGGATCTTGTTTAATTTTCCGCATCATTGAATTTCAGTTTCTGTTAATTGCTTCTTCTTCTACTTTCTCTGCAATTTACATTTCTTCATTTCCTTTGCAATTGATCTTGTTGGATCTAGGAAGGCAGTGAGATCTAGACTTAGTTATCTAGTCTCTTGAGTCCTGAGATCTAGATTTCCATTTTTAATTTCTCTGTTTACTGCTTTTCAAGCTCTTTTATATTTCTGTTTTAGATTTGATTCAACCCAAGGCATCTTCCACTCTTCTGTGTGTTGAATTTTACTCTTCCTTGTTTAATTTCTGCAAATCCAATTCCCAATTCCCTTTACAATTCAAGCCATTTACATTTCTTGCACTCTAAGATTCTGCAATTTACATTTCTTGCGTTCTAAGTTTCTGCTATTTAATTTCTTGCTCTTTAAGATTCAGCACTTTAAGTTTCAGTTCTCTTTAATTTCATGCAAATTACCCATTCCCTTTACTTTCCATGTAATTTAAATTCTGCAAATCACAAATCTCTCAACCAAATCTTGATTCGCTTGACTAAATCAACCACTAAACTGAAATTGCTCAATCCTTCAATCCCTGTGGGATCGACCTCACTCCCGTGAGTTATTATTACTTGATGCGACCCGGTGCACTTGCCGGTAAGTTTTGTGTCGGATCGTTTTCCGCACATCAGCAAGCTCCTCCAGTTTTTTTTTCACAGTTTTTTTCCCGAATTTTTTTCCGGTTTTTTTTTCGATTTTTTCCATTTTTTTTTTACGTTCTGCCGACCCTCGTTCTTTAAATGACGCTATCCCGAGGAGGACACCTAAAGGCGAGCCATAATGGCCTCATCTTTGGCAAGCTCCTTCGGTTTTTTTCACAGTTTTTTTCTAGATTTTTTTTCCGGTTTGTTTTTTTCCAGGTTCTTTTTTTTTTTTAACGTTCTGCTGACCCTCGTTTTTTAAATGACTTTATCCCGAGGAGGACCTAAAGGCTAGCCGTAATGGACTCATTTTTGGCAAGCTCCTCCCGTTTTTTTCACAGTTTTTTCCCGAATTTTTTTTCCGGTTTTTTCCTTTTTTTTACGTTCTACTGACCGTCGTTCTTTAAATGACGCTATCCCGAGGAGGACACCTAAAGGCGAGCCATAATGGCCTCATCTTTGGCAAGCTTCTCCGGTTTTTTTCACAGTTTTTTTCCCTAATTTTTTTTCCGGTTTTTTCCAGTTTTTTTTTTCTTTTTTTTTCCCTCGTTCTTTAAATGACGCTATCCCGAGGAGGGCACCTAAAGGCGAGCCGTGATGGCCTCATCTTTGGCAAGCTCCTCCAGTTTTTTTTCACAGTTTTTTTCCCGAATTTTTTTCCGGTTTTTTTTCGATTTTTTCCATTTTTTTTTTACGTTCTGCTGACCCCCGTTCTTTAAATGACTCTATCCCGAGGTGGACACCTAAAGGCGAGCCGTAATGGCCTCATCTTTGGCATGCTCCTCCGATTTTTTTAACAGTTTTTTTCCAGGTTTTTTTCGGGTTTGTTTTTTTTTTGCAGTTTTTTTTTTATACGTTCTGCTGACCCTCGTTCTTTAAATGACGGTATCCCGAGGAGGACACCTAAAGGCGAGCCGTAATGGCCTCATTTTTGGCAAGCTCCTCCGGTTTTTTTTCACAGTTTTTTTCCTGGATTTTTTTTCCGGTTAGTTTTTTTTCCGATTTTTTCCTTTTTTTTTTACGTTCTGCTGACCCTCATTCATTAAATGACGCTATCCCGAGGAGGACACTTAAAGGTGAGCCGTAATGGGCTGATTTTTTTGGCAAGCTCCTCCGTTTTTTTTTTTTTCACAGTTTTTTCCCGGATTTTTTTCCGGTATTTTTTTTTTTTTTTTTACGTTCTGCTGACCCTCGTTCTTTAAAAGACGCTATCCCGAGGAGGACACCTAAAGGCGAGCCGTAATGGCCTCATCTTTGGCAAGCTCCTCCGGTTTTTTCACAGTTTTTCTCCCAGATTTTTTTCCGGTTTGTTTTTCTGGTTTTTTCCAGTTTTTATTTATTTATTTATTTTTTTACGTTCTACTGACCCTCGTTCTTTAAATGACGCTATCCCAAGGAGGAAACGTAAAAGCGAGCCGTAATGGCCTCATCTTTGGGAAGCTCCTCCGGTTTTTTTTCACAGTTTTTTCCCGGATTTTTTTCCGGGGAGGACACCTAAAGGCGAGCCGTAATGGCCTCATTTTTGGCACGCTCCTCCGGTTTTTTTTCACAGCTTTTTCCCGGTTTGTTTTTTTCCGGTTTTTTCCATTTTTTTTTAACGTTCTGCTGACCCTCGTTCTTTAAAAGACGCTATCCCGAGGAGGACACCTAAAGGCGAGCCGTAATGGCCTCATCTTTGGCAAGCTCCTCCGGTTTTTTCACAGTTTTTTTCCGGTTTATTTTTTTCTGGTTTTTTCCATTTTTTTTTACGTTGTCCTGACCCTCGTTCTTTAAATGACACTATCCCGAGGAGGACACCTAAAGGCGAGCCGTAATGGCCTCATTTTTGGCAAGCTCCTCCGGCTTTTTTTCCCAGTTTTTTCCTGGATTTATTTTTCCGGTTTGTTTTTTCCGGTTTTTTCCATTTTTTTTTACGTTCTGCTGACCCTTGATCTTTAAATGACGCTATCCCGAGGAGGACACCTAAAGGCGAGCCGTAATGGCCTCATCTTTGGCAAGCTCCTCCAGTTTTTTTTTTACAGTTTTTTTCCCGAATTTTTTCCGGTTTTTTACGTTTTTTTTTTTTTTTTTTTTTACGTTCTGCCGACCCTCGTTCTTTAAATGACGCTATCCCGAGGAGGACACCTAAAGGTGAGCCATAATGGCCTCATCTTTGGCAAGCTCCTTCGGTTTTTTTCCCAGTTTTTTTCTAGATTTTTTTTCCGGTTTGTTTTTTTCCAGGTTCTTTTTTTTTTTTTAACGTTCTGCTGACCCTCGTTTTTTAAATGACTTTATCCCGAGGAGGACCTAAAGGCTAGCCGTAATGGCCTCATTTTTGGCAAGCTCCTCCCGTTTTTTTCACAATTTTTTCCCGAATTTTTTTTCGGTTTTTTCCTTTTTTTTACGTTCTATTGACCCTCGTTCTTTAAATGACGCTATCCCGAGGAGGACACCTAAAGGCGAGTCGTAATGGCCTCATCTTTGGCAAGCTTCTCCGGTTTTTTTCACAGTTTTTTTCCCGAATTTTTTTCCGGTTTTTTCCAGTTTTTTTTTCTTTTTTTTTTCCCTCGTTCTTTAAATGACGCTATCCCGAGGAGGGCACCTAAAGGCGAGTCGTGATGGCCTCATCTTTGGCAAGCTCCTCCAGTTTTTTTTCACAGTTTTTTTCCCGAATTTTTTTCCGGTTTTTTTTCGATTTTTTCCATTTTTTTTTTTACGTTCTGCTGACCCCCGTTCTTTAAATGACTCTATCCCGAGGCGGACACCTAAAGGCGAGCCGTAATGGCCTCATCTTTGGCAAGCTCCTCCGATTTTTTTAATAGCTTTTTTCCAGGTTTTTTTTCGGTTTGTTTTTTTTTGCAGTTTTTTTTTTATACGTTCTGCTGACCCTCGTTCTTTAGATGACGCTATCCCGAGGAGGACACCTAAAGGCGAGCCGTAATGGCCTCATTTTTGGCAAGCTCCTCCGGTTTTTTTTCACAGTTTTTTTCCTGGATTTTTTTTCCGGTTAGTTTTTTTTCCGATTTTTTCCTTTTTTTTTTTACGTTCTGCTGACCCTCACTGTTTAAATGACGCTATCCCGAGGAGGACACTTAAAGGTGAGCCGTAATGGGCTCATTTTTTTGGCAAGCTCCTCCGGTTTTTTTTCACAATTTTTTTCTCGGATTTTTTTTCCGGTTAGTTTATTTTCCGGTTTTTTCCCTTTTTTTATTTTTTTTAACGTTCTGCTGACCCTCGTTCTTTAAATGACACTATCCCGAGGAGGACACCTAAAGGCGAGCCGTAATGGCCTCATTTTTGGCAAGCTCCTCTGGCTTTTTTCACAGTTTTTTTCCCAAATTTTTTTTCCGGTTTGTTTTTTTCCGTTTTTTTTTTTTTTTTTTTTTTTTTTTTTTTTTTTTTTTTATACGTTCTGCTGACCTTCATTCTTTAAATGACGCTATCTCGAGGAGGACACCTAAAGGCGAGCCGTTATGGCCTCATTTTTGGCAAGCTCCTCCGGTTTTTTTCACAATTTTTTCCCGGATTTTTTTTCCGGTTTGTTTTTTGCGGTTTCTTCCAGTTTTTTTTTATTTTTTTTTTTTACGTTCTGCTGACCCTCGTTCTTTAAATGACGCTATCCCGAGGAGGACACCTAAAGGCGAGCCGTAATGGCCTCATCTTTGGCAAGCTCCTCTGTTTTTTTTCACAGTTTTTTTCCCAGATTTTTTTTCGGTTTGTTTTTTTCTGGTTTTGTTCCAGTTTTTTTTTTTTTTCTGCTGACCCTCGTTCTTTAAAAGACGCTATCCCGAGGAGGACACCTAAAGGCGAGCCGTAATGGCCTCATCTTTGGCAGGCTCCTCTGGTTTTTTCACAATTTTTTTCCCAGATTTTTTTTCGGTTTGTTTTTTTCTGGTTTTGTCCAGTTTTTTTTTTATTTTTTTATTTTTACGTTCTACTGACCCTCGTTCTTTAAATGACGCTATCCCAAGGAGGAAACGTAAAAGCGAGCCGTAATGGCCTCATCTTTGGGAAGCTCATCCGGTTTTTTTTCACAGTTTTTTCCCGGATTTTTTTCCGGGGAGGACACCTTAAGGCGAGCCGTAATGACCTCATTTTTGGCACGCTCCTCCGGTTTTTTTTCACAGTTTTTTTCCCGGATTTTTTTTCCAGTTTGTTTTTTCCGGTTTTTTCCATTTTCTTTTATCGTTCTGCTGACCCTCGTTCTTTAAAAGACGCTATCCCGAGGAGGACACCTAAAGGCGAGCCGTAATGGCCTCATCTTTGGCAAGCTCCTTCGGTTTTTTTCACAGATTTTTTCCAGATTTTTTTTCCGGTTTGTTTTTTTCCAGGTTTTTTTTTTTTAACGTTCTGCTGACCCTCGTTCTTTAAATGACGCTATCCTGAGGACACCTAAAGGCTAGCCGTAATGGCCTCATTTTTGGCAAGCTCCTCCGGTTTTTTTTCACAGTTTTTTCCCGGATTTTTTTCCGGTTTGTTTTTTCCGGTTTTTTCCATTTTTTTTTACGTTCTGCTGACCCTCGTTCTTTAAATGACGCTATCCTGAGGAGGACACCTAAAGGCGAGCCGTAATGGCCTCAAATTTGGCAAGCTCCTCCGGATTTTTTTCACAGTTTTCTTCTGGGTTTTTTTCCAGTTTTTTTTTTATTATTTATACGTTCTGCTGACCCTCGTTCTTTAAATGACGCTATCCCGAGGAGGACACCTAAGGGTGAGCCGTAATGGCCTCATCTTTGGCAAGCTCCTCTGGTTTTTTTCACAGTTTTTTTCCAGATTTTTTTTCCAGTTTTTTTTTTCCAGTTTTTTTTTTTTTTTTTTTTTTTTTACGTTCTGCTGACCCACGTTCTTTAAATGACGCTATCCCGAGGAGGACACCTAAAGGCGAGACGTAACGGCCTCATTTTTGGCAAGCTCCTCCGGTTTTGTTTCACAATTTTTTCCCGGATTTTTTTTTCCAGCTTGTTTTTTCCGGTTTTTTACATTTTTTTACGTTCTGCTGACCCTCGTTCTTTAAATGACGCTATCCCGAGGAGGACACCTAAAGGCGAGCCGTAATGGCCTCATCTTTGGCAAGCTCCTCCAGTTTTTTTTCACAGTTTTTTTCCCAAATTTTTTTCCGGTTTTTTCCAGTTTTTTTTCTTTTTTTTTCTGCTGACCCTCGTTCTTTAAATGACGCTATCCCGAGGAGGACACCTAAAGGCGAGCCGTAATGGCGTCATCTTTGGCAAGCTCCTCCGGTTTTTTTTCACAGTATTTTTCCCGAATTTTTTTCCGATTTTTTTTTTCCGATTTTTTCCAGTTTTTTTCCTTTTTTTTTCTGCGGACCCTCGTTCTTTAAATGACGCTATCCCGAGGAGGACACCTAAAGGCGAGCCGTAATGGCCTCATCTTTGGCAAGTGATGACAAATCATCTTAGCCTAGTTTCACTAGCCTTTTTCTTTTATTTTCAATTGATTTATGCACTTTCTTGAGCCATAAGCAAGCCAATTGGGTAGATTTCTATGTTTCCTTTGATTTAATCAACCATAGATGAATTAATGCAATTTCATGAGGATTTATGCTATAACTACCACATATTATGAAAGAATGATAAACTCATGATTTTGAGCATAGCTTTGATGTGTTTGGTTGATTAATGATAGGTGAAGAAAGCTTGGAGAAAGGTTGAAGCAAGAAGGAATGGCTAGGAGAAAGAGAGAACAAAAAGTTTGAGCAAAAGTTTGCCTCAAACTTTAGCTTAAACTTTCGGATAAGTGAAAACACACCAGGGAACAAAAAGCTTGAGCAAAAGTTTGCCTCAAACTTTAGCTCAAACTTTTGGGAGAAAAGCTTGAGCCAACGTTTGCCTCAAACTTTTTGGCAAACGTTGGCATCACAAATCAACACCCTGGAGAGAAAAAGTTTGCGCCAACGTTTGCCTCAAACTTTTTGGCAAACGTTGGCGCCATCAGCAACACACTCTGGAGACAAAAAGTTTGCGCCAATGCTTGCCTCAAACTTTTTGGCAAACGTTGGCGCCATGAGTGTGCATAAGGGGGCCAACGTTTGAGCAAAAGTTTGACCCCAAACTTTAGCTCAAACGTTGGTAGCAGCAAGAATGGGGTTTCTGATGTAAAAAGTTTGAGTAAAAGTTTGCCTCAAACTTTTACTCAAACTTTTACTCAAGCTTTTATAATTCCCAACCCGGTTCACTTCGGTTCTCTCTCCAACTCCAAGAGCAATCAACCAAGGCCTCTATCAACCCAATTCCATCAAGAGCAAAGGCCCAATTCAAAGCTTGAAGACCATTTGAAGAAAGTGTATAAATAGCTTAGGATTTAAGTTTTTAAAGGAGCTTTCTTTTCGGTTTTGATTTAGTAGTTTTGAAGAGAGCTCACCTTTACATTTTGGGTTTGTTGTTTTAATTCAAGAGAAATTGGAGGAGAATTGATCTCTCTTCTTCCTTGTTCTTGCTTGAATACTCTTTACTTTTCTTGCTTCGGATCTTGGGTGGAGAATTGAAGAAATTCTGTTTCAATCTCACCTTGGGATCTTGTTTAATTTTCCGCATCATTGAATTTCAGTTTCTGTTAATTGCTTCTTCTTCTACTTTCTCTGCAATTTACATTTCTTCATTTCCTTTGCAATTGATCTTGTTGGATCTAGGAAGGCAGTGAGATCTAGACTTAGTTATCTAGTCTCTTGAGTCCTGAGATCTAGATTTCCATTTTTAATTTCTCTGTTTACTGCTTTTCAAGCTCTTTTATATTTCTGTTTTAGATCTGATTCAACCCAAGGCATCTTCCACTCTTCTGTGTGTTGAATTTTACTCTTCCTTGTTTAATTTCTGCAAATCCAATTCCCAATTCCCTTTACAATTCAAGCCATTTACATTTCTTGCACTCTAAGATTCTGCAATTTACATTTCTTGCGTTCTAAGTTTCTGCTATTTAATTTCTTGCTCTTTAAGATTCAGCACTTTAAGTTTCAGTTCTCTTTAATTTCATGCAAATTACCCATTCCCTTTACTTTCCATGTAATTTAAATTCTGCAAATCACAAATCTCTCAACCAAATCTTGATTCGCTTGACTAAATCAACCACTAAACTGAAATTGCTCAATCCTTCAATCCCTGTGGGATCGACCTCACTCCCGTGAGTTATTATTACTTGATGCGACCCGGTGCACTTGCCGGTAAGTTTTGTGTCGGATCGTTTTCCGCACATCAGCAAGCTCCTCCAGTTTTTTTTTCACAGTTTTTTTCCCGAATTTTTTTCCGGTTTTTTTTTCGATTTTTTCCATTTTTTTTTTATGTTCTGCCGACCCTCGTTCTTTAAATGACGCTATCCCGAGGAGGACACCTAAAGGCGAGCCATAATGGCCTCATCTTTGGCAAGCTCCTTCGGTTTTTTTCACAGTTTTTTTCTAGATTTTTTTTCCGGTTTGTTTTTTTCCAGGTTCTTTTTTTTTTTTTAACGTTCTGCTGACCCTCGTTTTTTAAATGACTTTATCCCGAGGAGGACCTAAAGGCTAGCCGTAATGGACTCATTTTTGGCAAGCTCCTCCCGTTTTTTTCACAGTTTTTTCCCGAATTTTTTTTCCGGTTTTTTCCTTTTTTTTACGTTCTACTGACCGTCGTTCTTTAAATGACGCTATCCCGAGGAGGACACCTAAAGGCGAGCCATAATGGCCTCATCTTTGGCAAGCTTCTCCGGTTTTTTTCACAGTTTTTTTCCCTAATTTTTTTTCCGGTTTTTTCCAGTTTTTTTTTTCTTTTTTTTCCCTCGTTCTTTAAATGACGCTATCCCGAGGAGGGCACCTAAAGGCGAGCCGTGATGGCCTCATCTTTGGCAAGCTCCTCCAGTTTTTTTTTCACAGTTTTTTTCCCGAATTTTTTTCCGGTTTTTTTTCGATTTTTTCCATTTTTTTTTTACGTTCTGCTGACCCCCGTTCTTTAAATGACTCTATCCCGAGGTGGACACCTAAAGGCGAGCCGTAATGGCCTCATCTTTGGCATGCTCCTCCGATTTTTTTCACAGTTTTTTTCCAGGTTTTTTCGGGTTTGTTTTTTTTTTGCAGTTTTTTTTTTTATACGTTCTGCTGACCCTCGTTCTTTAAATGACGGTATCCCGAGGAGGACACCTAAAGGCGAGCCGTAATGGCCTCATTTTTGGCAAGCTCCTCCGGTTTTTTTTCACAGTTTTTTTCCTGGATTTTTTTTCCGGTTAGTTTTTTTTCCGATTTTTTCCTTTTTTTTTTACGTTCTGCTGACCCTCATTCATTAAATGACGCTATCCCGAGGAGGACACTTAAAGGTGAGCCGTAATGGGCTCATTTTTTTGGCAAGCTCCTCCGTTTTTTTTTTCACAGTTTTTTCCCGGATTTTTTTCCGGTATTTTTTTTTTTTTTTTTTTACGTTCTGCTGACCCTCGTTCTTTAAAAGACGCTATCCCGAGGAGGACACCTAAAGGCGAGCCGTAATGGCCTCATCTTTGGCAAGCTCCTCCGGTTTTTTCACAGTTTTTCTCCCAGATTTTTTTCCGGTTTGTTTTTCTGGTTTTTTCCAGTTTTTATTTATTTATTTATTTTTTTACGTTCTACTGACCCTCGTTCTTTAAATGACGCTATCCCAAGGAGGAAACGTAAAAGCGAGCCGTAATGGCCTCATCTTTGGGAAGCTCCTCCGGTTTTTTTTCACAGTTTTTTCCCGGATTTTTTTCCGGGGAGGACACCTAAAGGCGAGCCGTAATGGCCTCATTTTTGGCACGCTCCTCCGGTTTTTTTTCACAGCTTTTTCCCGGTTTGTTTTTTTCCGGTTTTTTCCATTTTTTTTTAACGTTCTGCTGACCCTCGTTCTTTAAAAGACGCTATCCCGAGGAGGACACCTAAAGGCGAGCCGTAATGGCCTCATCTTTGGCAAGCTCCTCCGGTTTTTTCACAGTTTTTTTCCGGTTTATTTTTTTCTGGTTTTTTCCATTTTTTTTTACGTTGTCCTGACCCTCGTTCTTTAAATGACACTATCCCGAGGAGGACACCTAAAGGCGAGCCGTAATGGCCTCATTTTTGGCAAGCTCCTCCGGCTTTTTTTCCCAGTTTTTTCCTGGATTTATTTTTCCGGTTTGTTTTTTCCGGTTTTTTCCATTTTTTTTTACGTTCTGCTGACCCTTGATCTTTAAATGACGCTATCCCGAGGAGGACACCTAAAGGCGAGCCGTAATGGCCTCATCTTTGGCAAGCTCCTCCAGTTTTTTTTTTACAGTTTTTTTCCCGAATTTTTTCCGGTTTTTTACGTCTTTTTTTTTTTTTTTTTTTTTTACGTTCTGCCGACCCTCGTTCTTTAAATGACGCTATCCCGAGGAGGACACCTAAAGGTGAGCCATAATGGCCTCATCTTTGGCAAGCTCCTTCGGTTTTTTTCACAGTTTTTTTCTAGATTTTTTTTCCGGTTTGTTTTTTTCCAGGTTCTTTTTTTTTTAACGTTCTGCTGACCCTCGTTTTTTAAATGACTTTATCCCGAGGAGGACCTAAAGGCTAGCCGTAATGGCCTCATTTTTGGCAAGCTCCTCCCGTTTTTTTCACAATTTTTTCCCGAATTTTTTTTCGGTTTTTTCCTTTTTTTTTACGTTCTATTGACCCTCGTTCTTTAAATGACGCTATCCCGAGGAGGACACCTAAAGGCGAGTCGTAATGGCCTCATCTTTGGCAAGCTTCTCCGGTTTTTTTCACAGTTTTTTTCCCGAATTTTTTTCCGGTTTTTTCCAGTTTTTTTTTCTTTTTTTTTTCCCTCGTTCTTTAAATGACGCTATCCCGAGGAGGGCACCTAAAGGCGAGTCGTGATGGCCTCATCTTTGGCAAGCTCCTCCAGTTTTTTTTCACAGTTTTTTTCCCGAATTTTTTTCCGGTTTTTTTTCGATTTTTTCCATTTTTTTTTTTACGTTCTGCTGACCCCCGTTCTTTAAATGACTCTATCCCGAGGCGGACACCTAAAGGCGAGCCGTAATGGCCTCATCTTTGGCAAGCTCCTCCGATTTTTTTAATAGCTTTTTTCCAGGTTTTTTTTCGGTTTGTTTTTTTTTTGCAGTTTTTTTTTTATACGTTCTGCTGACCCTCGTTCTTTAGATGACGCTATCCCGAGGAGGACACCTAAAGGCGAGCCGTAATGGCCTCATTTTTGGCAAGCTCCTCCGGTTTTTTTTCACAGTTTTTTTCCTGGATTTTTTTTCCGGTTAGTTTTTTTTCCGATTTTTTCCTTTTTTTTTTTACGTTCTGCTGACCCTCACTGTTTAAATGACGCTATCCCGAGGAGGACACTTAAAGGTGAGCCGTAATGGGCTCATTTTTTTGGCAAGCTCCTCCGGTTTTTTTTCACAATTTTTTTCTCGGATTTTTTTTCCGGTTAGTTTATTTTCCGGTTTTTTCCCTTTTTTTTATTTTTTTTAACGTTCTGCTGACCCTCGTTCTTTAAATGACACTATCCCGAGGAGGACACCTAAAGGCGAGCCGTAATGGCCTCATTTTTGGCAAGCTCCTCTGGCTTTTTTCACAGTTTTTTTCCGAAATTTTTTTCCGGTTTGTTTTTTTCCGTTTTTTTTTTTTTTTTTTTTTTTTTTTTTTTTTTTTTTTTTTTTTTTTTTTTTTTTTACGTTCTGCTGACCTTCATTCTTTAAATGACGCTATCTCGAGGAGGACACCTAAAGGCGAGCCGTTATGGCCTCATTTTTGGCAAGCTCCTCCGGTTTTTTTCACAATTTTTTTCCCAGATTTTTTTTTGGTTTGTTTTTTTCTGGTTTAGTTCCAGGTTTTTTTTTTTTTTTTTTACGTTCTGCTGACCCTCGTTCTTTAAATAACGCTATCCCGAGGAGGAAACATAAAAGTGAGCCATAATGGCCTCATATTTAGGAAGCTCCTCCGTTTTTTTTTCACAATTTTTTCCCGGATTTTTTTCCGTTTTTTTTTTTTTTTTTTTTTTTTTTTTTTTATACGTTCTGCTGACCCTCGTTCTTTAAAAGACGCTATCCCGAGGAGGACACCTAAAGGCGAGCCGTAATGGCCTCATCTTTGGCAAGCTCCTCCTTTTTCAGAGTTTTTTCCAGATTTTTTTCCGTTTTTTTTTTTTTTTTTTTTTTTTTTTTTTTTTTTTTTTTTTTTTTTTTTTTTTACGTTCTGCTGACCCTCATTCTTTAAATGACGCTATCCCGAGGAGGACACCTAAAGGCGAGCCATAATGGCCTCATTTTTTGCAAGCTCCTCTGGTTTTTTTCACAATTTTTTCCCGGATTTTTTTTCCGGTTTCTTCCAGTTTTTTTTTTTACATTCTGCTCACCCTCGTTCTTTAAATGACGCTATCCTGAGGAGGACACCTAAAGGCGAGCCGTAATGGCCTCATCTTTGGCAAGCTCCTGCGGTTTGTTTTTTTCTGGTTTTGTTCCAAGTTTTTTTTTTTTTTTTTTTACGTTCTGCTGACCCTCGTTCTTTAAATGACGCTATCCCGAGGAGGAAACGTAAAAGTGATGGGAAAATTTGTGGAAAACTGAATCTTCCAAAATACCCAAAACTAACCGGCAAGTGCACCGGGTCGCATCAAGTAATAAAAACTCACGGGAGTGAGGTCGATCCCACAGGGATTGAAGGATTGAGCAATTTTTGTTTAGTGGTTGATTTAGTCAAGCGAATCAAGTTTTGGTTGGGTGATTTGTGATTTGCAGAAATTAAATTGCATGGGAGTAAAGAGAACAGGGAATTAAAGTGCTGAATCTTAAAGAACAAGAAATTAAATAGCAGAAACTTAGAATGCAAGAAATGTAAATTGCGGAATCTTAAAGTGCAAGAAATGTAAACGGCTGGAATTATAAAGGGAATTGGGGAATGGATTTGCAGAATTTAAACAAGGAGAAGTTGAATTGCATTAAACAAAAGAGTAAAAGGCAATTGGGATTGAAGCGGATCTTGAAGCAGTAAAGTAAATGAACATTAAAAGCAAGAAACAAAATGTAAATTGGGAATTTAGATCTCAGGGCCCAGAGACTAGAAAACCAAGTCTAGATCTCAATGCCTTCCTAGATCCAACAAGAACAATTTCAAGGGAATTGTAAATTGCAAGGAAAGTAGATGAGAAGTAAGTAATAGAGACAGAAATTTAAATTCAGTAATTAAGCAGAGAGATCCAAGGATGAGATTGAAACAGAATTTCTTCAAATCTCCAACCCAAGATCCAAGACAAGTGTAATTGAAATTGAAAGCAATAAAACTAAGAGGAAGAGGAATGAATTCTCCTTCCCCAAGACAAAGAAATTAAAAATCACTCCAAGTAGCTCAAAACCCCAAAAGCTCTCTCCCAAAATCACTCTGTAAAAACTCAAAAGGAAAAAAAGCTCTCCAAAAACTTCAAATCCTAAGCTATTTATACACTTTCTTCCAATGATCATTAAGCATTGAATTGGGCCTTTAGTCTTGATGGAATTGGGTTGATAGTAGCCTCCGTTGATTGCTCTTGGTGTTGGGAAGAAATCCATTAGTGAAACGGGCCATGAGTCATTCACGTTTGAGCCAACGTTTGAGTCAAACGTTGACTCAAACGTTACTTGAGTGAAATTATGCAGCATAGGCCATTTGCTGTCATCCACGTTTGAGCTAACGTTTGAGGTCAAACGTGATCTCAAACGTGGTTCTTCCCTCTTGCATGCTTCTTGGGGCTACTTTCTCCTCTTGTTGTGTTGCCAATTTTTGTGCCCAATAGAGACTATTATATATGGTTGGAAAGATCTGAATGTCAGCTTTCTAACCCACTTGGAATCACCTCAATTGGACATCTACAACTCAAGTTATTCTTGTTTGAAGTGTGCCCCCTTCATGCTGTTTGGCGCCAACGTTTGACCTCACGTTTGAGTCAAACGTTGGCTCAAACGTTGCTGCCTCCAGGGATGCCATTTCTCTTCTCTTTGGCGCCAACATTTGACCTCACGTTTGAGGCAAACGTTGGCGCAAACGTTGCCTTCCCAGGAGCTTCAATTCTCTTCTCTTTTGGAGCCAACGTTTGACCTCACGTTTGAGGCAAACGTTGGCTCAAACGTTGCCTTCCATGAGCTTCAT
Source organism: Arachis hypogaea (assembly GCF_003086295.3). Lineage (NCBI taxonomy): Eukaryota > Viridiplantae > Streptophyta > Magnoliopsida > Fabales > Fabaceae > Arachis > Arachis hypogaea. The sequence goes on along the minus strand of NC_092046.1, from coordinate 77,554,596 downwards.
TCTTCAGCCAACGTTTGACCTCAACGTTTGAGGTAAACGTTGGCTTTCCCCAGGGTGTTCTTCAACTGCTACTCACGTTTGAGTTGACGTTTGACTCAAACGTTAGCTCAAACGTGAATTCCATTTTCTTAAACCCATTCTTGCAACCTTCTTCCATAATGTTGGCACATCTTTTGTTTCCTTTCTTCACCTACAAGTAATCAAAACAACCAATCAAAGTATCACAAAATTCACAAGGTTTATAAATCAATTAGTTATCAACTAAAGTTGGCTTGAATCTCATGATTTTGTATCAATTAAGAGGTGGGTGCTTGAATTAAGGAAACCATGCAATTCCAATCCAAATGGCTAATTTATAATACAAGAAAGTGCATAAAACTAAGTGAAATCAAAAGAAAAAGACTAGTTAAAATAGGCTAACATGACTTGTCATCACAACACCAAACTTAAAGCTTGCTTGTCCCCAAGCAAGAAAAGAATTATTATGAAGAAAAGATGAAATGGAAGAGGATGTTCATGCTAGCAGAGTATTATTGATAGATCATGGGATTTTGTGTGGATATACAAATACTCACTTCTTATTGACTCCTAGGCCTAGAAAGTCTCCTTCAAGCTTCAAGTGACATACTGCTATGACCTCTCATTATTCCTTTATCCTTGGCTATTACTTTGTTCATAAGCTTTATTTGAGTGTCATGTGTAGCAAGTCCATTTTCTTTTCTTTATACTTGACACATTATTCACCATAGACACTTGGCTCACATTCCTTCTTAAAACATTGATGCCCAGCACCTCTTTGGGTTACTAAATGCCTTGTAGATAGGTTGCTCTTGATAGTGGACTTTCAGCTGATGATCCCGGATTAGTTAACCCAAGTCACCGAGTGTTGATGCACTCCTAAGAGCTTACTAATCCAAGCAGATCCTAGTACTAAGACATCACAGGCATATATTTTACAGTTCAAGCTATTGGTGTCCAGCTTTGTTTCTTTTTGTTCTGCCACTTTTTGGCTTTCTTTTTTCTTTTTTCCTCCTTTTGTTTTTCTTTCTAACCAAGGAATTTAATTCAATTGAGATTCATAGACAGTAGGCCACTCTTTACTTAGAAGGGGATATTCTGGCTCTTTATTCATTAAAAGTGAGTTTTTATACAATCACACACATACCACCACTTACTTTTATTCTACTTCTATCTAACAGAGACTATCTTGCTTCACATTCAAACTGTTCTTTTATTGAATTTAAAGATGCAGAGGACAACACATGCTTCTTGTCAAGTGAAAATGAACACACAAGCACACACATAAACTAGCCTACTTATTTTAAAAGAAACAAACATAATGCAAAGACTTTTAATTGAAAAGGACTACTTAGAAATGCAAAGACAACTTAGAACAGATAGAATGCATGCTTTTTTTTTTCTTTTTAGTGATGAACAAGGAGCAAGTCCACCTTTCATTTGTCATGCCTTTTCTTTCTCCTTTCATACACTTGGCTGATATTGTTCTCACCATCCGTGTTTGGTGTCTGTTGATCTTGCCAAAAGCCAGCCTTATTCATAGCCTCCTCCACTCTATCTTCAAGTCTCATAGCCCTGCTTACTTCTACCTCACTTCTCTTTTTGAAGTATTCATCAAAGGTTGGGAACGCCGGATCCATGTTGTGCAAATGTTCTCCAATATAGTTCAGTTTGATTTGGCTATTGATGTTGTAATCGACTTGTACTTCATACCTTGCATCTTGGAGTGTTGTGAACTCCTTGAAAGCCTTCAAACTTTCAGCTTGCATTTGTTCCAACTTCCCAAAAGATTCATGAGATTGAAAAGCATGTTCTTCTTGCATCACAAGGAATCTTGACTCGAATTCACTTTGTTTGCTCATTATTCTTAGCTCTCTTTCTTCTTGTTCTTGTTGGTTCTTCATGTACAGAGAATGGTATTCCTCTTGCCTTTCTTGGATTCTCGTGTACTGTTGAGACAATCTTCCTATTGCTTATTGCATTTGAGTCATATCCATATTACCATGTGGGAAAAAGTGTGGTTGTTCCTCCTCCTCTTGTGGCTCTTCTTCTATGTGAGGCTCATCTTCTTCCATTGGTTCTTCTCTTCCCCTTCTTCTTGGTATTCTTCGGCTTTGCTATGCTTCAGTAACAACCATCATTCTTTCAACGATTATAGGCATTCCCGGGTGCAACCATGTTGGGTTTGCCTCCTCCATTGGCACTTTGGCTCTCATGCATAAACGCATAATGGTGCTCGGGTAGTGCAGCCACCCTTCGGCCGAATTTTTCTCTGCTAACCTTTGGATGTCATTTGCAATGATTTCATGGACTTTCACTTCACCTCCCATGATTATGCAGTATAGCATGATGGCTCTCTTCTTATTGACCTCCGAGTTGTTTACTGTGCCTAGGATTGATCTCTTCATTAGCTCATACCAACACTTTGCTTCAGGGGTGAGATCTCCCCTTCTCAAGTACTTGTACTTGTTTTTAGTGGTACCTACCCATTCTGTGTTGACTACGCTAATCTCACTGGCAATCTCATCATAGTTCTGTTCTTCATTTAGCCTTTGATAGTATCCTGGCTTATCAAAATGAGTTGCCCTTAGTTTTAATACTTTCATGATAGTATTTGGGCTAAAATCTACTTCAGTTCCCCGCACATAACTCTTGTAAGTTGGAGGTTGATCCATTTCGGTTCTTGGGGTGTTGGCATAAAATTCCCATATAATGTTCGCATTAATCTTGGTAATTGGTGAAATGAGCTCTTCCCACCTCCTCTTCCTAATCTTGGCTTTCATTTCTTGACACTCATCGTCTAGCAATAGGAGTGGAACCTCTGGATGTATTTTCTTCTGCCTCATCCATTCAAATTGTAGTTGATGGTACCAAGATCTAAATTTCCATCGATCGAATTCATGGGTGCTTTCCTCAATCATAGGCTCTTTTCCTCTCCTTCGTTTGGTTCTTGAGGACGAGGCCATGATTGTTTAATTTGCTGATCTTTTTGAGGGTGGAGGAAGTGTGAAGAAAGTTGGAGAGTTTGATGTATGTTTGGAGCAATAAGAAATTGAGACTGAACTTGCTATGATAAGAAATGATGAAGAGAAGTTTAAATGATCAGAGTTTAGAGTAAGAGAAATGTTACACAAAGCTTGTTATGTTGAGGAGTGATGAAGGGAATGAAGTTTCTAAGGTTGGAGTGATTCAGTCATGTGCATGGCTTGAAGGTGATATGTTTTTAAATGAGCAATGAAGGGCTAGGATGCAATTAGACACTATGGAGATCAAAGGTATGCATGTAAGGATGAATGAAGACAAAGTTTGCTCCTTCCCTTGCCTTTGCCGTGATCATTCTCAAGGAGTGGCAGATTTCTTTCTTGAAGCATGTGATGGGATTTTGTCCTTATGCTATGCTTTCCTTTGTCTTGTCTTTTTCATTGAAGATTCTTTGACTTCCTAGTCATCACAACAAGACAACATACATTAGTCTTATCCAACCGTAGCAAGAGTGTTCTTTTTAGTAATATTATGTGAACCATCAATTCTTATCTCATTTGAACCGTGACACCCTCTTTGGAGGACACCAAACTTAATGTTTGGTAATGTATAAAGAAAATGAGTCTCTTCCTCCAATTAGTGAAGTTCAAATGTCAAATGTTCATAAGAATTGTCTTCATTACACTTTCTTTTTATCTCTTTTTTTTTTTTTCATGAAGGATCAATTGTCTCCTTAAATCGGTGCATCAAAGTTTGATGAACACCAAACTTGTTTCTTGTCAAAGGGTACATCACAATTAATGCGTTCATTACCGAATAAGAATTTTTCTATTTATCAGGTTTTGGAAAATAACATTTGTATGATTATTGATGCATGAGTTTCAAATTTTCATGAAGCTATGTGGACACCAAACTTAGTGTTTGGCCATATGCTTTATCAAGACATTTTAAGCCTGTGAAATGAAATTCTTTGTAACATTGGTTTAGTGTGCTTGGAGGTACACCAAACTTAGTATATGTTTCATAACAGTGCATGCAGTCAATGGACATGTTCATGAAAAGAGAAAAGAATTCATGCTCAAATGATCATAACTTATTGAATTTAAAATGACATGAATCTTAAAGCATGGGTTGCCTCCCATGGAGTGCTCTTTTATTGTCACTAGCTTGACATTGAGGCTTTCTTTTATGGTGGTTGGTGTTTGTAGGGCCTCAATTTGTCTCCTCTGACCGTGATCCTCTTCTTTGTTTTCTGGTGTTCAATTTCAGCATGCTCTAATGATAGTATGTTGCTGACAGTATAGTAATCCTCGGTTTGTTGATTTGCCCCCAGCTGTTGATATATCAGTTGCACTTTATCACCTTTGGAAAGCCCCTCTGTTGGAATCTTTCTGTTCTTCCAACCCCTTTTTGCTTTGTTTCTGCGTTTCATCTTTCCTTTTGTTGTTCTTTCTTTTCTGGCCGTAGATTTTCCTTGGGGACCTCTCTTCTCAGTGGCCAATGCTCTAACATCCTCTTGGGCTTTTTCATCAGTCTGCACAATCCTTAGCATTGGGATGTTGCTGTGACTTTCCTGGTCATTTTTCATATAGTCTTTCTTCTCCTTGCTAAATTGTGCCTCTGGTAATACCTTCAGAGTGACACTCTGGTCATGCATCCTGAGAGTTAATTCCCCTTCCTTTACGTCTATGATAGCTCTAGCAGTGGCCAGGAATGACCTTCCCAGTATAACAGAGTCACCATCATCATCGTTTGATTCTAGAACCACAAAATCAGCAGGGTATATAAAACTGTCCACCTTGACCAAAAAATTTTCAATTATACCCCTGGGGTATACCATTGACTTGTCTACCAGTTCCAGAGACATTTGTATTGGTTTGACCTCCTCTATATGCAGCTTTTTCACCAAGGAGGATGGTATTAAGTTAATACTTGCTTCGAGATCGCACATTGCTTTAGTGATGGTCAATTCCCCAATGGTGCAAGGCAACAGGAAGCTTCCTGGGTCCTCAAGCTTGGGGGGAAGCCCCTTTTGAATCAAGGCCCTGCATTCCTCAGTAATCATTATGGTTTCTTTCTCATCCCAGCTTCTTTTCTTGTTGATAAGATCCTTCAGAAACTTGGAATATAGAGGCATTTGCTCAAGTGCTTCAGCCAAGGGAATATTGATTTCCAACTTCTTAAAAATCTCAAGGAATTTGTGAAAATGCTGGTCTTTAACCTCTTTGTTAAACCTCTGGGGATATGGCAGTGGAGGTGTGATACTCTTTCCTATTTGCTGCTGTCCCTGAGCTACTTCCTTTAAGCTATGTGGCTGGTTGTCCCTCTCTTTAAGTTTCTCAGTGTCTTTGTTTGGCATCACAATTTGCTCCTTGGCCTCATCTGCCTTTGTTTGATTCTCATCCTCCGTTGGTTCTTTGATGTTCTCTGCTTGCTTCCTTGTAGTGTCATTGTTGCTTATTAATGTTCTCCCACTCCTTAATTGTATTGCCTTGCATTCCTCCTTGGGATTTGGAATTGTGTCGCTGGGCAGTGAGTTTGAAGGTCTCTCAACAGATACTTGCTTGGAGAGTTGCCCCATCTGTCTCTCTAGGCTCTTTAGGGAGGCTTCCTGATTCTTGGTTACCATTTCCTGGTGTTTCAACATTTTGTCTATCATGGCCTCCAAGTGAGTGATTCTTTGGGCTTCAGGTGATACTTGAGGTGGGTTATGAGATGTGGGTGGTGGATGGTAGGCATTTTGGTTGGTGGGTTGGTTATTAGATTGGTATTGGTTGAGGTTGGGGTAGTTGTTTTGAGGTTTTCTGTAGGGGTTTTGGTTAGTTTGCTGCTGGTTGTGGTTTTGGTTGCTTCTTGGGTTGTGTTGGCTTGAGTTCCTCTGCCATGGTTGTTGGTTTTGGGTATGGTTATCCCCCCATCTGAGGTTTGGGTGGTTCTTCCAGGATGGATTGTATGTGTCTCCATACACTTCATTCTGTCCAGAGTTTTGGTTGTGCATGTACTGGACTTGTTCTTGCTGCTGCTCTTCTTGAGTCTCTTCATTTTGCACCCATGTGGATTGATGACAAGTCATCCTAGCCTATTTTAGCTAGTCTTTTTCTCTTGTTTTCATTAGAATTATGCACTTTCTTGAGCTACAAGCAAGCTAATTGAGTAGATTTTCATGTTTCCCTTGATTGAACCAACCATATATGAATTCATGCCATTTCATGAGGTTTTATGCTATATTTGTTGCATATTGTGAAAGAATGAATATCTCATGATTTTGAGCATAGCTTTGATGTGTTTGGTTGATTAATTATAGGTGAAGAAAGCTTGGAGAAAGGTTGAAGCAAGAAGGAATGGCTAGGAGTGAAGAGAGGACAATGGAATAAGTGAAATTGAACCAGGAAGCAAAAAGCTGGACCTAAAGTTAGCTTCAAACTTTTGCACAAACTTTTGGTTGAAAAGTTAGCCCCAACGTTAGCCCCCTAACTTGGAGGCTAACGTTGGAACTTGAAAATTCTCCCCTGGGCTTCAAAAGTTTGCGCCAACGTTAGCCCCCTAACTTTGAGGCTAACGTTGGCACATGAATTTCTCCCCTGGGCTCCAAAAGTTTGCGCCAACGTTAGCCCCCTAACTTTGAGGCTAACGTTGGCACATGAATTTCTCCCCTGGACACCAAAAGTTTGCGCCAACGTTAGCCCCCTAACTTTGAGGCTAACGTTGGCACATGAATTTCTCCCCTGGGCACCAAAAGTTTGCGCCAACGTTAGCCCCCTAACTTGGAGGCTAACGTTGGCACATGAATTACAAGGGAGAGGAGCAAAAGTTTGCGCCAACGTTAGACCCCTAACTTGGAGGCTAACGTTGGCGCCACTAGCACACAAGGCAAGGCCAACGTTAGGGTCAAAGTTAGACCCCTAACGTTGGCACCAACGTTCATACCAGCAAATTGTGCTAGATGATATGAAAAGTTGGAGCCAAAGTTAGACCCCTAACTTTAGCTCCAACTTTTGGTCCAACTTTTGCTAACCTCAAAACCGGTTCAATTGGTTCACTTTGGTTCTTCTCCAAACTTCAAGAGCAATCAACCAAGGCCTCTTTCAACCCAATTCCACCAAGAGCAAAGGCCCAACTCAAGGCTTGAAGATCATTTGAAGAAAGTGTATAAATAGGATAAAATTCAAGTTCTTCGGAGAGCTTTCCTTTTGGAATTTTCATAATAGTTTTCGGAGAGCTTTTGTTATTGAGTGAACTTTAATTTCTTTGTCTTGGGGAAGGAGAATTCACTTCTCTTCCTCTTAGTTTTATTGCTTTCAAATTCAATTACACTTGTCTTAGATCTTGGATTGGAGAATTGAAGAAATTCTGTTTCAATCTCAATCTTGGATCTCTCTGTTTCTTTACTGCTAATTGAATTTTATTTCCGGTTAATTGCTCTTCATCTATTTTCCTTGCAATTTACAATTTCCTTGCAATTGTTCTTGTTGGATCTAGGAAGGCATTGAGATATAGACTTGGTTTTCTAGTCTCTGGGTCCTGAGATCTGAATTTCCCATTTCACTTCTCTGTTTACTGCTTTCTATGTTCATTTACTTTTCTGCTTCATATCCGGTTCAATCCCAATTCCCTTTCCCTCTTCTGTTTAATGCAATTCAACTTTTCCTTGTTTAATTACTGCAAATCCACGTCCCAATCCCCTTTACATTCCGAGTCATTTACATTTCTTGCACTTTAAGATTTCGCAATTTATATTTCTTGCACTCTAAGTTTCTGCCATTTAATTTCTTGTCCTTTACGTTTCAGCAATTTATTTCTTATTCTCTTTACTTCAATGCAATTTAATTCTGCAAGTCACAAAACCATCAACCAAATCTTGATTTGCTTGACTAAATCAACCACTAAGCTAAAATTGCTCAATCCTTCAATCCCTGTGGGATCGACCTCACTCCCGTGAGTTTTTATTACTTGATACGACCCGGTACACTTGCCGGTTAGATTTGTGTGTTTTGGGAGAAATTTATTTTTCCTCCAATATACTCATCATGGATGATGGTTGCCTTGTGTTGACTGCAGCAACTTGGAGGCTATCAATCCTCTTGGCCATTTGCTCAAATTGTTGTTGAATTTGCTGCTGCATCATCTTGTTTTGAGCCAAGATTGAGTCTACTCCTTCTAGCTCCATTACTCCTCTCCTTTGTGATGGTTGGCGGTTTCTTTGATGGGCAAAGAAATATTGATTGTTAGCCACCATGTCCACAAGATTCTGGGCTTCCTCAGCAGTTTTCATCAGTTGTAGTGAACCTCCAGCAGAATGATCTAGTGCCTCCTGAGATTTCAATGTCAGGCCTTCATAGAAATTTTGCAGCACGTCCCATTCATTGAACATCTCTGGGGGACACTTTCTGATTAAGGCTTTGTACCTCTCCCATGCTTCATACAAGGATTCGGCATCTAATTGTGTGAATGTCTGCACCTCGGTTTTCAGCCTGATGACTCTTTGGGGTGGATAGAATTTGGCTAAAAATTTAGTCACCAAATCATCCCAACTAGTGATACTTCCTTGGGGAAAAGTTTCAAGCCATTGTGCGGCCTTATCCCTTAATGAGAACGGGAACAGCAGAAGCTTGTAGGTTTCAGGATTCACGCCATTGGATTTGACAGTGTCACAGATCCTTAAGAAGGTAGATAGATGTTGATTTGGATCCTCCAATGGTCCTCCCCCAAATGAGCAGTTGTTTTGGACCAATGTGATGAGTTGTGGCTTCAGTTCAAAGTTATTTGCATTGACATTAGGGGTGAGAATGCTGCTTCCACAATGTCTAGCATTTGCAAAGGTGTAGGAAGCCAATACTCTCCTCTGTTGTGGTTGATTATTAACTCCTCCTCCTGGGTTAGATGTATCTCCTTCCATCTCGTGGTATTCTTCCTCAGATTCTTCTTCTCCAACAATATTTTTCCCTCTTTCGGCTCTTCTTATCCTTCTAAGAGTTCTCTGATCAGCTTCAGATAAAACAGGAACGGATCTCCCTGTACCTGACATACAAACAAAACAAAAGAAACACCAGTAAGATCACTTCAATCTATTGCCAGAATGAAGTTTAGTTTAAGCAAAAATTCAAACAGTTAGTGGGTGAGTCCAAGATTAAAGAATCAGAAAAGAAAAAGTGCTTGATCTAGATCTCCACTTCACGTAATCATTGTCAATCTAATCAATCCCCGGCAACGGCGCCAAAAACTTGATGGGAAAATTTGTGGAAAACTGAATCTTCCAAAATACCCAAAACTAACCGGCAAGTGCACCGGGTCGCATCAAGTAATAAAAACTCACGGGAGTGAGGTCGATCCCACAGGGATTGAAGGATTGAGCAATTTTTGTTTAGTGGTTGATTTAGTCAAGCGAATCAAGTTTTGGTTGGGTGATTTGTGATTTGCAGAAATTAAATTGCATGGGAGTAAAGAGAACAGGGAATTAAAGTGCTGAATCTTAAAGAACAAGAAATTAAATAGCAGAAACTTAGAATGCAAGAAATGTAAATTGCGGAATCTTAAAGTGCAAGAAATGTAAACGGCTGGAATTATAAAGGGAATTGGGGAATGGATTTGTAGAATTTAAACAAGGAGAAGTTGAATTGCATTAAACAGAAGAGTAAAAGGGAATTGGGATTGAAGCGGATCTTGAAGCAGTAAAGTAAATGAACATTAAAAGCAAGAAACAAAATGTAAATTGGGAATTTAGATCTCAGGGCCCAGAGACTAGAAAACCAAGTCTAGATCTCAATGCCTTCCTAGATCCAACAAGAACAATTTCAAGGGAATTGTAAATTGCAAGGAAAGTAGATGAGAAGTAAGTAACAGAGACAGAAATTTAAATTCAGTAATTAAGCAGAGAGATCCAAGGATGAGATTGAAATAGAATTTCTTCAAATCTCCAACCCAAGATCCAAGACAAGTGTAATTGAAATTGAAAGCAATAAAACTAAGAGGAAGAGGAATGAATTCTCCTTCCCCAAGACAAAGAAATTAAAAATCACTCCAAGTAGCTCAAAACCCCAAAAGCTCTCTCCCAAAATCACTCTGTAAAAACTCAAAAGGAAAAAAAGCTCTCCAAAAACTTCAAATCCTAAGCTATTTATACACTTTCTTCCAATGATCATTAAGCATTGAATTGGGCCTTTAGTCTTGATGGAATTGGGTTGATAGTAGCCTCCGTTGATTGCTCTTGGTGTTGGGAAGAAATCCATTAGTGAAACGGGCCATGAGTCATTCACGTTTGAGCCAACGTTTGAGTCAAACATTGACTCAAACGTTACTTGAGTGAAATTATGCAGCATAGGCCATTTGCTGTCATCCACGTTTGAGCTAACGTTTGAGGTCAAACGTGAGCTCAAACGTGGTTCTTCCCTCTTGCATGCTTCTTGGGGCTACTTTGTCCTCTTGTTGTGTTGCCAATTTTTGTGCCCAATAGAGACTATTATATATGGTTGGAAAGCTCTGAATGTCAGCTTTCTAACCCACTTGGAATCACCTCAATTGGACATCTACAACTCAAGTTATTCTTGTTTGAAGTGTGCCCCCTTCATGCTGTTTGGCGCCAACGTTTGACCTCACGTTTGAGTCAAACGTTGGCTCAAACGTTGCTGCCTCCAGGGATGCCATTTCTCTTCTCTTTGGCGCCAACGTTTGACCTCACTTTTGAGGCAAACGTTGGCGCAAACGTTGCCTTCCCAGGAGCTTCAATTCTCTTCTCTTTTGGAGCCAACGTTTGACCTCACGTTTGAGGCAAACGTTGGCTCAAACGTTGCCTTCCATGAGCTTCATTCTTCAGCCAACGTTTGAGGCAAACGTTGGCGCAAACGTTGGCTTTCCCCAGGGTGTTCTTCAACTGCTACTCACGTTTGAGTTGACGTTTGACTCAAACGTTAGCTCAAACGTGAATTCCATTTTCTTAAACCCATTCTTGCAACCTTCTTCCATAATGTTGGCACATCTTTTGTTTCCTTTCTTCACCTACAAGTAATCAAAACAACCAATCAAAGTATCACAAAATTCACAAGGTTTATAAATCAATTAGTTATCAACTAAAGTTGGCTTGAATCTCATGATTTTGTATCAATTAAGAGGTGGGTGCTTGAATTAAGGAAACCATGCAATTCCAATCCAAATGGCTAATTTATAATACAAGAAAGTGCATAAAACTAAGTGAAATCAAAAGAAAAAGACTAGTTAAAATAGGCTAAGATGACTTGTCATCAAAAAGTGAGCCGTAATGGCCTCATATTTAGGAAGCTCCTCCGTTTTTTTTTTTCACAGTTTTTTCCCGGATTTTTTTTCGGTATTTTTTTTATTTTTTTTTATTTTTTTTTATTTTTTTTTTACGTTCTGCTAACCCTCGTTCTTTAAAAGACGCTATCCCGAGGAGGACACCTAAAGGCGAGCCGTAATGGCCTCATCTTTGGCAAGCTCCTCCGGTTTTTTCACAGTTTTTTTCCCAGATTTTTTTCCGGTTTGTTTTTTCTGGTTTTTTCCAGTTTTTTTTTATTTTTTTTTTTTTTACGTTTTACTGACCCTCGTTCTTTAAATGACGCTATCCCAAGGAGGAAACATAAAAACGAGCCGTAATGGCCTCATCTTTGGGAAGCTCCTCCGGTTTTTTTTCACAGTTTTTTCCCGGATTTTTTTCTGGGGAGGACACCTAAAGGCGAGCCGTAATGGCCTCATTTTTGGCACGCTCCTCCGGTTTTTTTTCACAGTTTTTTTCCCGGATTTTTTTTTCCGGTTTGTTTTTTTCCGGTTTTTTCCATTTTTTTTAATGTTCTGCTGACCCTCGTTCTTTAAAAGACGCTATCCCAAGGAGGACACCTAAAGGCGAGCCGTAATGGCCTCATCTTTGGCAAGCTCCTCCGGTTTTTTCACAGTTTTTTTTCCGGTTTGTTTTTTTTTTGGTTTTTTCCATTTTTTTTTACGTTGTGCTTACCCTCGTTCTTTAAATGACGCTATCCCGAGGAGGACACCTAAAGGCGGGCCGTAATGGCCTCATTTTTGGCAAGCTCCTCCGGTTTTTTTTCACAGTTTTTTTCCTAGATTTTTTTTCCGGTTAGTTTTTTTTCCGATTTTTTCCTTTTTTTTTTTTTTACGTTCTGCTGACCCTCATTCTTTAAATGACGCTATCCCGAGGAGGACACTTAAAGGTGAGCCAAAATGGGCTCATTTTTTTGGCAAGCTCCTCCGGTTTTTTTTCACAGTTTTTTTCTCGGATTTTTTTTCCGGTTAATTTATTTTCCGGTTTTTTCCTTTTTTTTATTTTTTTTTAACGTTCTGCTGACCCTCGTTCTTTAAATGACGCTATCTCGAGGAGGACACCTAAAGGTGAGCCGTAATGGCCTCATCTTTGGCAAGCTCCTCCGGATTTTTTTTCACAGTTGTTTTTCCGAATTTTTTTCCAGTTTTTTCCAAGTTTTTTTTCTTTTCTTTTTCTGCTGACCCTCGTTCTTTAAATGACGCTATCCCGAGGAGGACACCTAAAGGCGAGCCGTAATGGCCTCATTTTTGGCAAGCTCATCCGGCTTTTTTCACAGTTTTTTTCCCAAATTTTTTTTTCCGGTTTGTTTTTTTCCGTTTTTTTTTTTTTTTTTTTTTTTTTTTTTTTTTTTTTTTTAACGTTCTGCTGACCCTCATTCTTTAAATGACGCTATCCCGAGGAGGACACCTAAAGGCGAGCCGTTATGGCCTCATTTTTGGCAAGCTCCTCCGGTTTTTTTCACAATTTTTTCCCGGATTTTTTTTCCGGTTTGTTTTTTGCGGTTTCTTTTAGTTTTTTTTTTTATTTTTTTTTTTACGTTCTGCTGACCCTTGTTCTTTAAAAGACGCTATCCCGAGGAGGACACCTAAAGTTGAGCCGTAATGGCCTCATCTTTGGCAGACTCCTCTGGTTTTTTCACAGTTTTTTTCCTAGATTTTTTTCCGGTTTGTTTTTTTCTGGTTTTGTCCAGTTTTTTTTTATTTTTTATTTTTACGTTCTACTGACCCTCGTTCTTTAAATGACGCTATCCCAAGGAGGAAACGTAAAAGCGAGCCGTAATGGCCTCATCTTTGGGAAGCTCATCCGGTTTTTTTTTCACAGTTTTTTCCCGGATTTTTTTCCGGGGAGGACACCTAAAGGCGAGCCGTAATGACCTCATTTTTGGCACGCTCCTCCGGTTTTTTTTCACAGTTTTTTTCCCGGATTTTTTTTCCAGTTTGTTTTTTCCGGTTTTTTCCATTTTTTTTATCGTTCTGCTGACCCTCGTTCTTTAAAAGACGCTATCCCGAGGAGGACACCTAAAGGCGAGCCGTAATGGCCTCATCTTTGGCAAGCTCCTCCGGTTTTTTCACAGTTTCTTTTCCGGTTTGCTTTTTTCTGGTTTTTTCCATTTTTTTTACGTTGTGCTTACCCTCGTTCTTTAAATGACGCTATCCCGAGGAGGACACTTAAAGGCGAGCCGTAATGGCCTCATTTTTGGCAAGCTCCTCCGGCTTTTTTCACAGTTTTCTTCCCAAAATTTTTTTCCGGTTTTTTTTCTAGTTTTTTTCAAGTTTTTTTTTTTATTTTTTTTATTTTTTTTATACGTTCTGCTGACCGTCATTCTTTAAATGACGCTATCCCGAGGAGGACACCTAAAGGCGAGCCGTTATGGCCTCATTTTTGGCAAGCTCCTCCGGTTTTTTTCACAATTTTTCTCAAATTTTTTTTTCCGGTTTGTTTTTTCCGGTTTCTTCCAGTTTTTTTTATTTTTTTTTTTACGTTCTGGTGACCCTCGTTCTTTAAATGACGCTATCCTGAGGAGGACACCTAAAGGCGAGCCGTAATGGCCTCATCTTTGGCAAGCTCCTCCGGTTTTTTTCACAATTTTTTTCCCAGATTTTTTTTTGGTTTGTTTTTTTTTGGTTTTGTTCCAGGTTTTTTTTTTTTTTTTTCTACGTTCTGCTGACCCTCGTTCTTTAAATGACGCTATCCCGAGGAGGACACCTAAAGGCGAGCCGTAATGGCCTCATCTTTGGCAAGCTCCTCCGGTATTTTCACAGTTTTTTTTCCGGTTTGTTTTTTTCTGGTTTTTTCCATTTTTTTTTTACGTTGTGCTTACCCTCGTTCTTTAAATGACGCTATCCCGAGGAAGACACCTAAAGGCGGGCCGTAATGGCCTTATTTTTGGCAAGCTCCTCCGGTTTTTTTCACAGTCTTTTTCCTAGATTTTTTTTCCGGTTAGTTTTTTTTCCGATTTTTTCCTTTTTTTTTTTTTTACGTTCTGCTGACCCTCATTCTTTAAATGACGCTATCCCGAGGAGGACACTTAAAGGTGAGCCATAATGGGCTCATTTTTTTGGCAAGCACCTCCGGTTTTTTTTCACAGTTTTTTTCTCGGATTTTTTTTCCGGTTAATTTATTTTCCGGTTTTTTCCTTTTTTTATTTTTTTTTAACGTTCTGCTGACCCTCGTTCTTTAAATGACGCTATCCCGAGGAGGACACCTAAAGGCGAGCCGTAATGGCCTCATTTTTGGCAAGCTCCTCCGGCTTTTTTCACAGTTTTTTTCCCAAATTTTTTTCCGGTTTGTTTTTTTCCGTTTTTTTTTTTTTTTTTTTTTTTTTTTTTTTTTTTTAACATTCTGCTGACCCTCATTCTTTAAATGACGCTATCTCGAGGAGGACACCTAAAGGCGAGCCGTTATGGCCTCATTTTTGGCAAGCTCCTCCGGTTTTTTTCACAATTTTTTCCCGGATTTTTTTTCCGGTTTGTTTTTTGCGGTTTCTTCCAGTTTTTTTTTTATTTTTTTTTTTACGTTCTGCTGACCCTCGTTCTTTAAAAGACGCTATCCCGAGGAGGACACCTAAAGGCGAGCCGTAATGGCCTCATCTTTGGCAGGCTCCTCTGGTTTTTTCACAGTTTTTTTCCCATATTTTTTTCCGGTTTGTTTTTTTCTGGTTTTTTCCAGTTTTTTTTTATTTTTTTATTTTTACGTTCTACTGACCCTCGTTCTTTAAATGACGCTATCCCAAGGAGGAAACGTAAAAGCGAGCCGTAATGGCCTCATCTTTAGGAAGCTCATCCGGTTTTTTTTTCACAGTTTTTTCTCGGATTTTTTTCCGGGGAGGACACCGAAAGGCGAGCCGTAATGACCTCATTTTTGGCACGCTCCTCCGGTTTTTTTTCCCAGTTTTTTTCCCGGATTTTTTTTCCAGTTTGTTTTTTCCGGTTTTTTCCATTTTTTTTATCGTTCTGCTGACCCTCGTTCTTTAAAAGACGCTATCCCGAGGAGGACACCTAAAGGCGAGCCGTAATGGCCTCATCTTTGGCAAGCTCCTCCGGTTTTTTCACAGTTTTTTTTCCGGTTTGCTTTTTTCTGGTTTTTTCCATTTTTTTTTACGTTGTGCTTACCCTCGTTCTTTAAATGACGCTATCCCGAGGAGGACACTTAAAGGCGAGCCGTAATGGCCTCATTTTTGGCAAGCTCCTCCGGCTTTTTTCACAGTTTTCTTCCCAAAATTTTTTTCCGGTTTTTTTTCCAGTTTTTTTCAAGTTTTTTTTTTATTTTTTTTATTTTTTTTATACGTTCTGCTGACCCTCATTCTTTAAATGACGCTATCCCGAGGAGGACACCTAAAGGCGAGCCGTTATGGCCTCATTTTTGGCAAGCTCCTCCGGTTTTTTTCACAATTTTTCTCAAAATTTTTTTCCGGTTTGTTTTTTCCGGTTTCTTCCAGTTTTTTTTATTTTTTTTTTACGTTCTGGTGACCCTCGTTCTTTAAATGACGCTATCCTGAGGAGGACACCTAAAGGCGAGCCGTAATGGCCTCATCTTTGGCAAGCTCCTCCGGTTTTTTTCACAATTTTTTTCCCAGATTTTTTTTTTGGTTTGTTTTTTTCTGGTTTTGTTCCAGGTTTTTTTTTTTTTTTACGTTCTGCTGACCCTCGTTCTTTAAATGGCGCTATCCCGAGGAGGAAACGTAAAAGTGAGCCGTAATGGCCTCATATTTAGGAAGCTCCTCCGTTTTTTTTTTCACAGTTTTTTCCCGGATTTTTTTCCGTTTTTTTTTTTTTTTTTTTTTTTTACGTTCTGCTGACCCTCGTTCTTTAAAAGACGCTATCCCGAGGAGGACACCTAAAGGCGAGCCGTAATGGCCTCATCTTTGGCAAGCTCCTCCTTTTTCAGAGTTTTTTCCAGATTTTTTTCCGGTTTCTTTTTTTGTTTTTTTTTTTTTTTTTTTTTTTTTACGTTCTGCTGACCCTCATTCTTTAAATGACGCTATCCCGAGGAGGACACCTAAAGGCGAGCCGTAATGGCCTCATTTTTTGCAAGCTCCTCCGGTTTTTTTCACAATTTTTTCCCGAATTTTTTTTTCCGGTTTCTTCCAGTTTTTTTTTTTTTTTTTACATTCTGCTCACCCCTCGTTCTTTAAATGACGCTATCCTGAGGAGGACACCTAAAGGCGAGCCGTAATGGCCTCATCTTTGGCAAGCTCCTACGGTTTGTTTTTTTCTGGTTTTGTTCCAAGTTTTTTTTTTTTTTTAACGTTCTGCTGACCCTCGTTCTTTAAATGACGCTATCCCGAGGAGGATTTTTTGCAAGCTCCTCCGGTTTTTTTCACAATTTTTTCCCGAATTTTTTTTTCCGGTTTCTTCCAGTTTTTTTTTTTTTTTTTTTTACATTCTGCTCACCCCTCGTTCTTTAAATGACGCTATCCTGAGGAGGACACCTAAAGGCGAGCCGTAATGGCCTCATCTTTGGCAAGCTCCTCCGGTTTGTTTTTTTCTGGTTTTTTCCAGTTTTTTTTATTTATTTTTTTTTACGTTCTACTGACCCTCGTTCTTTAAATGACGCTATCCCAAGGAGGAAACGTAAAAGCGAGCCGTAATGGCCTCATCTTTGGGAAGCTCCTCCGGTTTTTTTTCACAGTTTTTTCCCGGATTTTTTTCCGTGGAGGACACCTAAAGGCGAGCCGTAATGGCTTCATTTTTGGCACGCTCCTCCGGTTTTTTTTCACAGTTTTTTTCCCGGATTTTTTTTTCCGGTTTGTTTTTTTCCGGTTTTTTCCATTTTTTTTAATGTTCTGCTGACCCTCGTTCTTTAAAAGACGCTATCCCGAGGAGGACACCTAAAGGCGAGCCGTAATGGCCTCATCTTTGGCAAGCTCCTCCGGTTTTTTCACAGTTTTTTTTCCGGTTTGTTTTTTATGGTTTTTTCCATTTTTTTTTACGTTGTGCTGACCCTCGTTCTTTAAATTACGCTATCCCAAGGAGGACACCTAAAGGCGAGCCGTAATGGCCTCATTTTTGGCAAGCTCCTCCAGCTTTTTTTCCCAGTTTTTTCCCAGATTTTTTTTTCCGGTTTGTTTTTTCCGGTTTTTTCCATTTTTTTTTACGTTCTGCTGACCCTCGATCTTTAAATGACGTTATCCCGAGGAGGACACCTAAAGGCGAGCCGTAATGGCCTCATCTTTGGCAAGCTCCTCAGGTTTTTTTTCACAGTTTTTTTCCCAAATTTTTTTCCGGTTTTTTCCAGTTTTTTTTCCTTTTTTTTTCTGCTGACCCTCGTTCTTTAAATGACGCTATCCCGAGGAGGACACCTAAAGGCGAGCCGTAATGGCCTCATCTTTGGCAAGCTCCTCCAGTTTTTTTTCACAGTTTTTTTCCCGAATTTTTTTCGGTTTTTTTCGTTTTTTTTTTACGTTCTGCCGACCCTCGTTCTTTAAATGACGCTATACCGAGGAGGACACCTAAAGGCGAGCCATAATGGCCTCATCTTTGGCAAGCTCCTTCGGTTTTTTTCACAGTTTTTTTCCAGATTTTTTTTCCGGTTTGTTTTTTTCCAGGTTTTTTTTTTAAACGTTCTGCTGACCCTCGTTCTTTAAATGACTTTATCCCGAGGAGGATCCCAATGGTTTTCATACATCAAATTAACCATGTGTGATAATTTTTTCTCTCTCTTTTTTTTTCAAAAGCAATAAAACTGAAAACTAGGAAACAGCAGAATAGTTAACTAGTTCATCCAACATGCTTGAAGCCAGCATTATGCAGAAAGTGATAATGTGTTTTATGATGGGATTTTGGTGGAACACCAAACTTAGAATCCTTCATTCTCCCTTAGATTGTTTTGGTGTGCAACACCAAACTTAGCTTCTTGCAATATAGATAAAATTAATTAACCTTTTTATTGAAATAGATATGAAAAGATAGTTACCTCCGGTTGGGTTGCCTCCCAACAAGCGCTCTTTTATTGTCACTAGCTTGACATCTTGCTCTTTGATTATGGAGGCTGGAAATCATAATGCCTCAGTTTTTCTCCTCTTGCTGTAGGATTCCTTTCCTCCATGACCTGCACAATCACAAACAATCCAAATGAAAATTGGATATTCTCAAGCCAGAATGTAGTCAGAGGATTAGTTGACACCATGTGTAAAACAGTTGGTAAACTTGAGAGATTAATGAACGTAAATCACTTCTCTCGTTTATTTATCAAGCTATGAGAATCATATTCAGCAAGATAAACCAAGAAAACTTCACTCTATTGCTAAAGTGAGGTTTCAATTAGCTCAGGCAAAAATTCAAACAGTTAGTGTGTCAGTCAAAAATAAAAGAAAAAGTGCTTGATCTAGATCACCACCTCACTTAATCATTGTCAATCTAATCAATCCCCGGCAACGGCGCCAAAAACTTGATGAGTATTTTGGTGAAAAATAAATTTCTCCCAAAACACACAAATCTAACCGGCAAGTATACCGGATCGTATCAAGTAATAAAAACTCACGGGAGTGAGGTCGATCCCACAAGGATTGAAGGATTGAGCAATTTTAGCTAAGTGGTTAATTTAGTCAAGCGAATCAAGATTTGGTTGAGTGTTTTGTGATGTGCAGAAATTAAATTGCATGGAAGTAAAGAGAACAGGGAATTAAAGTGCTGAATCTTAAAGAACAAGAAATTAAATAGCAGAAACTTAGAATGCAAGAAATGTAAATAGCGGAATCTTAAAGTGCAAGAAATGTAAACGGCTGGAATTGTAAAGGGAATTGGGGATTGGATTTGCAGAATTTAAACAAGGAAAGGTTGAATTGCATTAAACAGAAGAGTAAAAGGGAATTGGGATTGAATCGGATCTGAAACAGAAAAGTAAATGAACATATAAAGCAGTAAACAGAGAATTGAAAATGGGAAATCAGATCTCAGGACCCAGAGACTAGAAAACCAAGTCTAGATCTCAATGCCTTCCTAGATCCAACAAGAACAATTGCAAGGAAATTGTAAATTGCAAGGAAAGTAGATGAGAAGCAAGTAACAGAAATGGAAATTAAATTGCAGTAAATAAAGCAGAGAGATCCAAGGATGAGATTGAAACAGAATTTCTTCAATTCTCCAACCCAAGATCCAAGACAATTGTAATTGAAATTGAAAGCAATAAAACTAAGAGGAAGAGAAGTGAATTCTCCTTCCCCAAGACAAAGAAATTAAAGTTCACTCAATATCAAAAGCTCTCCGAAAACTATTATGAAAATTCCAAAAGGAAAGCTCACTGAAGAACTTGAATTCTATCCTATTTATACACTTTCTTCAAATGATCTTCAAGCCTTGAGTTGGGCCTTTGCTCTTGGTGGAATTGGGTTGAAAGAGGCCTTGGTTGATTGCTCTTGAAGTTTGGAGAAGAACCAAAACGAACCAATTGAACCGGGTTTGAGTTTTGCAAAAGTTGGACCAAAAGTTTGAGCAAAAGTTAGGGGTCTAACTTTTGCTCCAACTTTTCATATCAGCTAACACCACTTTGCTGATACTCACGTTGGTGCCAAAGTTAGGGGTCTAACTTTGGCCCCAACGTTGGCTTTACCTTGCACTTGTGGCGCCAACGTTAGCCACCAAGTTAGGGGGCTAACGTTGGCGCAAACTTTTGCTCCTCCTTGTGATTTTCATGTGCCAACGTTAGCCACCAAGTTAGGGGGCTAACGTTGGCGCAAACTTTTGGTGCCCAGGGAGGTTTTCTTCATGCCAACGTTAGCCTCAAAGTTAGGGGGCTAACGTTGGCGCAAACTTTTGGTGCCCAGGGGTGAATTTCATGTGCCAACGTTAGCCTCAAAGTTAGGGGGCTAACGTTGGCGCAAACTTTTGGTACCCAGGGAGTGATTTTCAAGTTCCAACGTTAGCCTCCAAGTTAGGGGGCTAATGTTGGGGCTAACTTTTCAACCAAAAGTTTGTGCAAAAGTTTGATGCTAACTTTAGGTCCAGCTTTTTGCTTCCTGGTTCAATTTCACTTATTCCATTGTCCTCTCTTCACTCCTAGCCATTCCTTCTTGCTTCAACCTTTCTCCAAGCTTTCTTCACCTATCATTAATCAACCAAACACATCAAAGCTATGCTTAAAATCATGAGATATTCATTCTATCATAATATGCAACAATTATAGCATAAAATCTCATGAAATGGCATGAATTCATACATGGTTGATTCAATCAAGGGAAACATGAAAATCTACTCAATTAGCTTGCTTGTAGCTCAAGAAAGTGCATAATTCTAATGAAAACAAAAGGAAAAGACTAGTTAAAATAGGCTAAGATGACTTGTCATCAAGGACACCTACAGGCGAGCCGTAATGGCCTCATTTTTGGCACGCTCCTCCGGTTTTTTTTCACAGTTTTTTTTCTGGATTTTTTTCCGGTTTGTTTTTTTCCGGTTTTTTCCAGTTTTTTTTTTTTTTTTTTTTTTTTTTTTTTTTTTATTAACGTTCTGCTAACCCTCCTTCTTTAAAAGACGTTATCCCGAGGAGGACACCTAAATGCGAGCCATAATGGCCTCATCTTTGGCAAGCTCCTCCGGTTTTTTCACAGTTTTTTTTCCGGTTTGCTTTTTTCTGGTTTTTTCCATTTTTTTTTACGTTGTGCTGACCCTCGTTCTTTAAATGACGCTATCCGGAGGAGGACACCTAAAGGCGAGCCGTAATGGCCTCATTTTTGGCAAGCTCCTCCGGCTTTTTTCATAGTTTTTTTCCCAAATTTTTTTTCCGGTTTGTTTTTTTCCGGTTTTTTTTCCAGTTTTTTTCAAGTTTTTTATTATTTTTTTTTAATGTTCTGCTGACCCTCATTCTTTAAATGACGCTATCCGAGGAGGACACCTAAAGGCGAGCCGTTATAGCCTCATTTTTGGCAAGCTCCTCCGGTTTTTTTTCACAGTTTTTTTCCCGAATTTTTTTTCCTGTTTTCTTTATATACGTTTTGCTAACCCTCGTTCTTTAAATGACGCTATCCCAAGGAGGACACCTAAAGGCGAGCCGTAATGGCCTTATCTTTGGCAAGCTCCTTCGGTTTTTTTCACAGTTTTTTCCCAGAATATTCTCCAGTTTCTTTATTTCCGGTTTTTTCCATTTTTTTTAACCTTCTGCTGACCCTCGTTCTTTAAATGACGCTATCCTGAGGAGGACACCTAAAGGCGAGCCGTAATGACCTCATTTTTGGCAAGCTCCTCCGGTTTTTTTCACAGTTTTTTTCCCAAATTTGTTTTTCGGTTTGTTTTTTTCCAGGTTTTTTTTTTTTTTTTTTTTTTTTCTTTTTTTTTACGTTCTGCTGACCCTTATTCTTTAAATGACGCTATCCCGAGGAGGAAACGTAAAAGTGAGCCGTAATGGCCTCATCTTTAGGAAGCTCCTCCGTTTTTTTTTTCACAGTTTTTTCCCGGATTTTTTTTTTTTTTTTACGTTCTGCTGACCCTCGTTCTTTAAAAGACGCTATCCCGAGGAGGACACCTAAAGGCGAGCCGTAATGGCCTCATCTTTGGCAAGCTCCTCCGATTTTTTCACCGTTTTTTTCCCAGAATTTTTTCCGGTTTCTTCCAGTTTTTTTTATTTTTTTTACGTTCTGCTGACCCTCGTTCTTTAAATGACGCTATCCTGAGGAGGACACCTAAAGGCGAGCCGTAATGGCCTCATTTTTGGCAAGCTCCTCCGGCTTTTTTCACAGTTTTTTTCCCAAATTTTTTTTCCGGTTTGTTTTTTTCCGGTTTTTTTTCCAGTTTTTTTCAAGTTTCTTTTTTTTTTTTTTTAACGTTCTGCTGACCCTCATTCTTTATATGACGCTATCCCGAGGAGGACACCTAAAGGCGAGCCGTTATGGCCTCATTTTTGGCAAGCTCCTCCGGTTTTTTTTCAAAGTTTTTTTCCCGAATTTTTTTTCCTGTTTTTTTTTTATATATACGTTTTGCTGACCCTCGTTCTTTAAATGACGCTATCCCGAGGAGGACACCTAAAGGCGAGCCATAATGGCCTCATCTTTGGCAAGCTCCTCTGGTTTTTTTCACAGTTTTTTCCCAGAATTTTCTCCAGTTTCTTTATTTCCGGTTTTTTCCATTTTTTTTTTACCTTCTGCTGACCCTCGTTCTTTAAATGACGCTATCCTGAGGAGGACACCTAAAGGCGAGCCGTAATGGCCTCATTTTTGGCAAGCTCCTCCGGTTTTTTTCACAGTTTTTTTCCCAAATTTTTTTCCGGTTTGTTTTTTTCCAGGTTTTTTTTTTTTCTGCTGACCCTCATTCTTTAAATGACGCTATCCCGAGGAGGTCACCTAAAGGCGAGCCGTAATGGCCTCATTTTTTGCAAGCTCCTCCGGTTTTTTTCACAATTTTTTCCCGGATTTTTTTTCCAGTTTTTTTTTCCGGTTTCTTCCAGTTTTTTTTTTTTTTTTTTTTTTTTATTTATTTTTTTTTTACGTTCTGCTCACCCTCGTTCTTTAAATGACGCTATCCTGAGGAGGACACCTAAAGAAGAGCCGTAATGGCCTCATCTTTGGCAAGCTCCTCCGGTTTGTTTTTTTCTGGTTTTGTTCCAGGTTTTATTTTTTATTTTTTTACGTTCTGCTGACCCTCGTTCTTCAAAAGACGCTATCCCAAGGAGGACACCTAAAGGCGAGCCGTAATGGCCTCATCTTTGGCAAGCTCCTCCGATTTTTTCACAGTTTTTTTCCCAGATTTTTTTCCGGTTTGTTTTTTTCTGGTTTTGTTCCATTTTTTTTTTTTTTTTTTTTACGTTCTGCTGACCCTCGTTCTTTAAATGACGCTATCCCAAGGAGGAAACGTAAAAGCGAGCCGTAATGGCCTCATCTTTGGGAAGCTCATCCGGTTTTTTTCACAGTTTTTTCCCGGATTTTTTTCCGGGGAGGACACCTAAAGGCGAGCCGTAATGGCCTCATTTTTTGCACGCTCCTCCGGTTTTTTTCACAGTTTTTTTCCCGGATTTTTTTTCCGGTTTTTTCCATTTTTTTTTAACGTTCTGCTGACCCTCGTTCGTTAAAAGACGCTATCCCGAGGAGGACACCTAAATGCGAGCCGTAATGGCCTCATCCTTGGCAAGCTCCTCCGGTTTTTTCACAGTTTTTTTTCCGGTTTGCTTTTTTCTGGTTTTTTCCATTTTTTTTTACGTTGTGCTGACCATCGTTCTTTAAATGACGCTATCCCGAGGAGGACACCTAAAGGCGAGCCGTAATGGCCTCATTTTTGGCAAGCTCCTCCGGCTTTTTTCACAGTTTTTTCCCAAAATTTTTTTCCGATTTTTTTTCCAATTGTTTTCAAGTTTTTTTTTTATTTTTTTATACGTTCTGCTGACCCTCATTCTTTAAATGACGCTATCCCGAGGAGGACACCTAAAGGCGAGCCGTTATGGCCTCATTTTTGGCAAGCTCCTCCGGTTTTTTTCACAATTTTTTTCCGAATTTTTTTTTCCGGTTTGTTTTTTCCGGTTTCTTCCATTTTTTTTATTTTTTTTTTTACATTCTGCTGACCCACGTTCTTTAAATGACGCTATCCTGAGGAGGACACCTAAAGGCGAGCCGTAATGGCCTCATCTTTGGCAAGCTCCTCCGGTTTTTTTCACAATTTTTTTTCCAGATTTTTTTTTCGGTTTGTTTTTTTCTGGTTTTATTCCAGGTTTTTTTTTTTTTATATACGTTCTGCTGACCCTCGTTCTTTAAATGACGCTATCCCGAGGAGGAAACGTAAAAGTGAGCCGTAATGGCCTCATCTTTAGGAAGCTCCTCCGGTTTTTTTTTCACAGTTTTTTCCCGGATTTTTTCCGTTTTTTTTTTTTTTAAGTTCTGCTGACCCTCTTTCTTTAAAAGACGCTATCCCGAGGAGGACACCTAAAGGCGAGCCGTAATGGCCTCATCTTTGGCAAGCTCCTCCTTTTTCAGAGTTTTTTTCCAGATTTTTTTCCGATTTTTTTTTATACGTTCTGCTGACCCTCATTCTTTAAATGACGCTATCCCGAGGAGGACACCTAAAGGCGAGCCATAATGGTCTCATTTTTTGCAAGCTCCTCCGGTTTTTTTCACAATTTTTTCCCGGATTTTTTTCCGGTTTCTTCCAGTTTTTTTTTTTTTTTTTTACATTCTGCTCACCCTCGTTCTTTAAATGACGCTATCCTGAGGAGGACACCTAAAGGCGAGCCGTAATGGCCTCATCTTTGGCAAGCTCCTCCGGCTTGTTTTTTTCTGGTTTTGTTCCAAGTTTTTTTTTTTTTTTTTTTTTTTTTTTTTTTTACGTTCTGCTGATCCTCGTTCTTTAAATGACGCTATCCCGAGGAGGAAACGTAAAAGTGAGCCGTAATGGCCTCATATTTAGGAAGCTCCTCCGTTTTTTTTTTTCACAGTTTTTTCCCAGATTTTTTTCCGGTATTTTTTTTATTTTTTTTTTTTTTTTTTACGTTCTACTGACCCTCGTTCTTTAAAAGATGCTATCCCGAGGAGGACACCTAAAGGCGAGCCGTAATGGCCTCATCTTTGGCAAGCTCCTCCGGTTTTTTCACAGTTTTTTTCCCAGATTTTTTTCCGGTTTGTTTTTTTCTGGTTTTTTCCAGTTTTTTTTTTTATTTTTTTACGTTCTACTGACCCTCGTTCTTTAAATGACGCTATCCCAAGGAGGAAACGTAAAAGCGAGCCGTAATGGCCTCATCTTTGGCAAGCTCCTCCGGTTTTTTTTCACAGTTTTTTCCCGGATTTTTTTTCGGGGAGGACACCTAAAGGCGAGCCGTAATGGCCTCATTTTAGGCACGCTCCTCCGGTTTTTTTTCACAGTTTTTTTCCCGGATTTTTTTTTCCGGTTTGTTTTTTTCCGGTTTTTTCCATTTTTTTTAACGTTCTGCTGACCCTCGTTCTTTAAAAGACGCTATCCCGAGGAGGACACCTAAAGGCGAGCCGTAATGGCCTCATCTTAGGCATGCTCCTCCGGTTTTTTCATAGTTTTTTTTCCGGTTTGTTTTTTTCTGTTTTTTTCCATTTTTTTTACGTTGTGCTGACCATCGTTCTTTAAATGACGCTATCCCGAGGAGGACACCTAAAGGTGAGCCGTAATGGCCTCATTTTTGGCAAGCTCCTCCGGCTTTTTTCACAGTTTTTTCCCAAAATTTTTTTCCGGTTTTTTTTCCAATTGTTTTCAAGTTATTTTTTTTATTTTTTTTATACGTTCTGCTGACCCTCATTCTTTAAATGACGCTATCCCGAGGAGGACACCTAAAGGCGAGCCGTTATGGCCTCATTTTTGGCAAGCTCCTCCGGTTTTTTTCCCAATTTTTTTCCGAATTTTTTTTTCCGGTTTGTTTTTTCCGGTTTCTTCCTTTTTTTTTATTTTTTTTTTTACATTCTGCTGACCCTCGTTCTTTAAATGACGCTATCCTGAGGAGGACACCTAAAGGCGAGCCGTAATGGCCTCATCTTTGGCAAGCTCCTCCGGTTTTTTTCACAATTTTTTTTCCAGATTTTTTTTCGGTTTGTTTTTTTCTGGTTTTGTTCCAGGTTTTTTTTTTTTTTTTATATACGTTCTGCTGAC
This sequence comes from Arachis hypogaea, assembly GCF_003086295.3. Taxonomy (NCBI): domain Eukaryota; kingdom Viridiplantae; phylum Streptophyta; class Magnoliopsida; order Fabales; family Fabaceae; genus Arachis; species Arachis hypogaea. Next base: position 77,528,790 of record NC_092046.1, on the reverse strand, counting down.
CCTCGTTCTTTAAATGACGCTATCCCGAGGAGGAAACGTAAAAGTGAGCCGTAATGGCCTCATCTTTAGGAAGCTCCTCCGGTTTTTTTTTCACAGTTTTTTCCCGGATTTTTTCCGTTTTTTTTTTTTACGTTCTGCTGACCCTCTTTCTTTAAAAGACGCTATCCCGAGGAGGACACCTAAAGGCGAGCCGTAATGGCCTCATCTTTGGCAAGCTCCTCCTTTTTCAGAGTTTTTTTCCAGATTTTTTTCCGATTTTTTTTTATACGTTCTGCTGACCCTCATTCTTTAAATGACGCTATCCCGAGGAGGACACCTAAAGGCGAGCCATAATGGTCTCATTTTTTGCAAGCTCCTCCGGTTTTTTTCACAATTTTTTCCCGGATTTTTTTTCCGGTTTCTTCCAGTTTTTTTTTTTTTTTTTACATTCTGCTCACCCTCGTTCTTTAAATGACGCTATCCTGAGGAGGACACCTAAAGGCGAGCCGTAATGGCCTCATCTTTGGCAAGCTCCTGCGGTTTGTTTTTTTCTGGTTTTGTTCCAAGTTTTTTTTTTTTTTTTTTTTTTTTTTTACGTTCTGCTGACCCTCGTTCTTTAAATAACGCTATCCCGAGGAGGAAACGTAAAAGTGAGCCGTAATGGCCTCATATTTAGGAAGCTCCTCCGTTTTTTTTTTTCACAGTTTTTTCCCAGATTTTTTTCCGGTATTTTTTTTTTTTTTTTTTTATTTTTTTTTTTACGTTCTACTGACCCTCGTTCTTTAAAAGACGCTATCCCGAGGAGGACACCTAAAGGCGAGCCGTAATGGCCTCATCTTTGGCAAGCTCCTCCGGTTTTTTCACAGTTTTTTTCCCAGATTTTTTTCCGGTTTGTTTTTTACTGGTTTTTTCCAGTTTTTTTTTTATTTTTTTACGTTCTACTGACCCTCGTTCTTTAAATGACGCTATCCCAAGGAGGAAACGTAAAAGCGAGCCGTAATGGCCTCATCTTTGGGAAGCTCCTCCGGTTTTTTTTCACAGTTTTTTCCCGGATTTTTTTTCGGGGAGGACACCTAAAGGCGAGCCGTAATGGCCTCATTTTTGGCACGCTCCTCTGGTTTTTTTTCACAGTTTTTTTCCCGGATTTTTTTTCCGGTTTGTTTTTTTCCGATTTTTTCCATTTTTTTTAACGTTCTGCTGACCCTCGTTCTTTAAAAGACGCTATCCCGAGGAGGACACCTAAAGGCGAGCCGTAATGGCCTCATCTTAGGCATGCTCCTCCGGTTTTTTCATAGTTTTTTTCCGGTTTGTTTTTTTCTATTTTTTTCCATTTTTTTTACGTTGTGCTGACCCTCGTTCTTTAAATGACGCTATCCCGAGGAGGACACCTAAAGGCGAGCCGTAATGGCCTCATTTTTGGCAAGCTCTGATGTGTGGAAAATGATCCAACACAAAACTCACCGGCAAGTGTACCGGGTCGCATCAAGTAATAATAACTCACATGAGTGAGGTCGATCCCACAGGGATTGAAGGATTGAGCAATTTTGTTTAGTGGTTGATTTAGTCAAGCGAATCAAGATTTGGTTGAGTGATTGTAACTTGCAGAAACTAAATTTGCTTGGAAAGTAAAGGGGGAGGGGTAAAGTGCAGTAAATTAAAGAGCAGGAAAGTAAAGAAGCAGATTCTTAAAGTGCAAGTAATATAAATTGCAGAAACTTAGATTGCAAGAAATGTAAATGGCTGAAGCTTAAAGTGCAAGAAATGTAAATTGCTTGAATCATAAAAGGAATTGGAAATTAGGATAGCAGAATTTGAACAAGAACAACTAAATTGCATTAAACATAAAAGAGAAAATTTAAGTGCAGTGAAGTAGATCTTATCAGAAAAGTAAAATGACTTGAGAATTTAAAGAACTGGAAAGTAGTGCTTAAGTTGCAGCAATTCTAAAAGGTGTTGAAGATCTCAGGAAATCAAAGAGACTAGAAAACAAATCTAGATCTCACTCCCTTCCTAGATCCAACAAGAGAAATTGCAAAAGAAGTAAAGAAAAGTAAATTGCAGAAGCAAAGTAGATGAAGAAGCAGTAAACAGAAATTCAAATTCAATTATGCAGAAAGAAAATAAACAAGATCCCAAGGTGAGATTGAAACAGAAGTTCTTCAATTCTCTACCCAAGATCCAAAGCAAGGAAATAAAAGAGTGCTCAAGCAAGAACCAAGAAGAAGAGAGATTAATTCTCCTTCCAAGTTCTCTCAGAAATTCAAAAAAGCTCAGAATTAAAATGCAAGTAAAAAGGGAAAATTCAAAATGAAGTCTAGAGGTCCTAATTACATCAAACTAACTCCTATTTATACACTTTCTATTCTTGGATTTTGAAATTTGGATGGGCTTTTGATTTGGTGAAGAAATGAATTAAGTTGGAATTTTAAATTTCAATTTCAGCCCAAATGTATCTCCCAGGGGAATGCTCAGCTCACAAAGTGAGCTGAGCTTTGTGCCTTGCATAGCATGTCTTGTTGGTTGGGAAGCATCAGGGGAGAGCTCAGCTCACTTTGTGAGCTGAGCGCTAGTGTCTTGGTGCCACTTTTGTGTGCGCCTTGTGCTGCCAGGACCGTGTCAACTTTGCGCGCTCCCTACTCCCTGCCTGTGTCAAGTGTTGCGCTTCATGCACCAAGGATAGCGCTCAGCTCTCCAAGTGAGCTAAGCTTTGGTGCTCACAAGGAGAGGTCCTTGGTTCGAAACTTGAGGGAAGCATGCGCTGAAGCTTTTCTTGGTGAAGGAAGTGGCGCCTTGAAATATTTCGCGTGCCAAGTCTTGGACAACATCAGGGTAGTGCCCAAGTGGTGCTAGGAGCGCATCTTCCTTGCTAAAGCTTCTGTGTTCGAAACTTGCTGGGAGCATTTTGGCCAATTTTGGCTTATTTTCCTTGCAAGGAGTAGCGTTCCCCCATCCCCTTTGGTCATGGGTTCAAGTCTTGGAGCATGCATTTGCAAAACATTTTCCTTGAATTTTTCCTCTAGCGCTCTCGATAATGCTCACTTTGTGAGCTGAGCTTCACTTTGTGCCTTGGTCCCTTGGAAGTGAGTGTAGCGCTCTCTTAGTGCTTGGTGCTCTTGGAATGAGTTCCATGGTTTGTTGCACCACACTTCCTCCTTTCTTGGCCACACTTTCTATTCCTTGAACCACGCTTCTTAGGCCACGCTTTTCTTCTTTTCTTCACCTATAATTAATCAAAACAACCAATCAAAGTATCACCAAATTCACAAGGTTTACAAATCATAAAACTGCAATTAAATTTGGCCTAAACCTCATGATTTAGCATCAATTATATAGTGGTTGTTTGATTAAGAGAAGTTATGCATTTCCATTCCAAATTACTTACTTAGAGTACAAGAAAGTGCATAAAACCAAATGAAAATAAAGAAAAAGACTATTAAAAACGGTATATGATGACTTGTCATCAAGCTCCTCCGGCTTTTTTTCCCAGTTTTTTCCCGGATTTTTTTCCGGTTTGTTTTTTCCGGTTTTTTCCATTTTTTTTTTACGTTCTGCTGACCCTCGATCTTTAAATGACGCTATCCCTAGGAGGACACCTAAAGGCGAGCCGTAATGGCCTCATCTTTGGCAAGCTCCTCAGGTTTTTTTTCACACTTTTTTTCCCGAATTTTTTTCCGGTTTTTTCCAGTTTTTTTTTCCTTTTTTTTTTCTGTTGACCCTCGTTCTTTAAATGACGCTATCCCGAGGAGGACACCTAAAGGCGAGCCGTAATGGCCTCATCTTTGGCAAGCTCCTCCAGTTTTTTTTTTCACAGTTTTTTTCCCGAATTTTTTCCGGTTTTTTTCGTTTTTGTTTTTGTTTTTGTTTTTTTTTTTTTTTTTTTTTTTTTATACGTTCTGCTGACCCTCATTCTTTAAATGATGCTATCCCGAGGAGGACACCTAAAGGCGAGCCATAATGGCCTCATCTTTGGCAAGCTCCTTCGGTTTTTTTCACAGTTTTTTTTCAGATTTTTTTTCCGGTTTGTTTTTTTCCGGGTTTTTTTTTTTAACCGTTCTGCTGACCCTCGTTCTTTAAATGACTTTATCCCGAGGAGGACCCCTAAAGGCTAGCCGTAATGGCCTCATTTTTGGCAAGCTCCTCCGGTTTTTTTTCACAGTTTTTTCCCAGATTTTTTTTCGGTTTGTTTTTTTTCGGTTTTTCCATTTTTTTTTACGTTCTGTTGACCCTCGTTCTTTAAATGACGCTATCCCGAGGAGGACACCTAAAGGCGAGCCGTAATGGACTCATCTTCGGGAAGCTCCTCCGGTTTTTTTCACAGTTTTTTTCCCGAATTTTTTTTCCAGTTTTTTTTTCTTTTTTTATCTGCTGACCCTCGTTCTTTAAATGACGCTATCCCGAGGAGGACACCTAAAGGCGAGCCGTGATGGCCTCATCTTTGGCAAGCTCCTCCAGTTTTTTTCACAGTTTTTTTCCCAGATTTTTTTCACAGTTTGTTTTTTCTGGTTTTTTCCATTATTTTTATTTATTTTTTTTTTTACGTTCTGCTGACCCTCGTTCTTTAAATGACGCTATCCCAAGGAGGAAACGTAAAAGCGAGCCGTAATGGCCTCATCTTTGGGAAGCTCCTCCGGTTTTTTTCACAGTTTTTTCCTGGATTTTTTTCCGGGGAGGACACCTACAGGCGAGCCGTAATGGCCTCATTTTTGGCACGCTCCTCCGGTTTTTTTTCACAGTTTTTTCCCGGGTTTTTTTTTCCGGTTTGTTTTTTTCCGATTTTTTCCAGTTTTTTTTTTCCGGTTTGTTTTTTTACGTTGTGCTGACCCTCGTTCTTCAAATGACGCTATCCCGAGGAGGACACCTAAAGGCGAGCCGTAATGGCCTCATTTTTGGCAAGCTCCTCCGGCTTTTTTTCCCAGTTTTTTCTCGGATTTTTTTCCGATTTTTTTTCACAGTTTTTTTCCGGTTTTTTTCTTTTTTTTTTTTTTTTTACGTTCTGCTGACCCTCATTCTTTAAATGACGCTATCCCGAGGAGGACACCTAAAGGCGAGCCGTAATGGCCTCATTTTTTGCAATCTCCTCCGGTTTTTTTCTCAATTTTTTCCCGGATTTTTTTTTTCCGGTTTCTTCCAGTTTTTTTTTTTTTTTTTTTTTTTTTTTTTTTTTTTTTTTTTACATTCTGCTCACCCTCGTTCTTTAAATGACGCTATCCTGAGGAGGACACCTAAAGGCGAGCCGTAATGGCCTCATCTTTGGCAAGCTCTTGCGGTTTGTTTTTTTCTGGTTTTATTCTAATTTTTTTTTTTTTTTTTACGTTCTGCTGACCCTCGTTCTTTAAATGACGCTATCCCGAGGAGGAAACGTAAAAGTGAGCCGTAATGGCCTCATATTTAGGAAGCTCCTCCGTTTTTTTTTTTTCACAGTTTTTTCCCGGATTTTTTTTCGGTATTTTTTTTATTTTTTTATATTTTTTATTTTTTTTATTTTTTTTTTTACGTTCTGCTGACCCTCGTTCTTTAAAAGACGCTATCCCGAGGAGGACACCTAAAGGCGAGCCGTAATGGCCTCATCTTTGGCAAGCTCCTCCGGTTTTTTCACAGTTTTTTTCCCAGATTTTTTTCAGGTTTGTTTTTTTCTGGTTTTTTCCAGTTTTTATTTATTTATTTATTTTTTTACGTTCTACTGACCCTCGTTCTTTAAATGACGCTATCCCAAGGAGGAAACGTAAAAGCGAGCCGTAATGGCCTCATCTTTGGGAAGCTCCTCCGGTTTTTTTTCACAGTTTTTTCCCGGATTTTTTTCCGGGGAGGACACCTAAAGGCGAGCCGTAATGGCCTCATTTTTGGCACGCTCCTCCGGTTTTTTTTCAGGGTTTTTTCCCGGATTTTTTTTTCCGGTTTTTTCCATTTTTTTAACGTTCTGCTGACCCTCGTTCTTTAAAAGACGCTATCCCAAGGAGGACACCTAAAGGCGAGCCGTAATGGCCTCATCTTTGGCAAGCTCCTCCGGTTTTTTCACAGTTTTTTTTCCGGTTTGTTTTTTTCTGGTTTTTTCCATTTTTTTTACGTTGTGCTGACCCTCGTTCTTTAAATGACGCTATCCCGAGGAGGACACCTAAAGGCGAGCCGTAATGGCCTCATTTTTGGCAAGCTCCTCCGGTTTTTTTCACAGTTTTTTTCCCGAATTTTTTTTCCAGTTTTTTTTTCTTTTTTTATCTGCTGACCCTCGTTCTTTAAATGACGCTATCCCGAGGAGGACACCTAAAGGCGAGCCGTGATGGCCTCATCTTTGGCAAGCTCCTCCAGTTTTTTTCACAGTTTTTTTCCCAGATTTTTTTCACAGTTTGTTTTTTCTGGTTTTTTCCATTATTTTTATTTATTTTTTTTTTTACGTTCTGCTGACCCTCGTTCTTTAAATGACGCTATCCCAAGGAGGAAACGTAAAAGCGAGCCGTAATGGCCTCATCTTTGGGAAGCTCCTCCGGTTTTTTTCACAGTTTTTTCCTGGATTTTTTTCCGGGGAGGACACCTACAGGCGAGCCGTAATGGCCTCATTTTTGGCACGCTCCTCCGGTTTTTTTTCACAGTTTTTTCCCGGGTTTTTTTTTCCGGTTTGTTTTTTTCCGATTTTTTCCAGTTTTTTTTTTCCGGTTTGTTTTTTTACGTTGTGCTGACCCTCGTTCTTCAAATGACGCTATCCCGAGGAGGACACCTAAAGGCGAGCCGTAATGGCCTCATTTTTGGCAAGCTCCTCCGGCTTTTTTTCCCAGTTTTTTCTCGGATTTTTTTCCGATTTTTTTTCACAGTTTTTTTCCGGTTTTTTTCTTTTTTTTTTTTTTTTACGTTCTGCTGACCCTCATTCTTTAAATGACGCTATCCCGAGGAGGACACCTAAAGGCGAGCCGTAATGGCCTCATTTTTTGCAATCTCCTCCGGTTTTTTTCTCAATTTTTTCCCGGATTTTTTTTTTCCGGTTTCTTCCAGTTTTTTTTTTTTTTTTTTTTTTTTTTTTTTTTTTTTTTTTACATTCTGCTCACCCTCGTTCTTTAAATGACGCTATCCTGAGGAGGACACCTAAAGGCGAGCCGTAATGGCCTCATCTTTGGCAAGCTCTTGCGGTTTGTTTTTTTCTGGTTTTATTCTAATTTTTTTTTTTTTTTTTTTTACGTTCTGCTGACCCTCGTTCTTTAAATGACGCTATCCCGAGGAGGAAACGTAAAAGTGAGCCGTAATGGCCTCATATTTAGGAAGCTCCTCCGTTTTTTTTTTTCACAGTTTTTTCCCGGATTTTTTTTCGGTATTTTTTTTATTTTTTTATATTTTTTATTTTTTTTATTTTTTTTTTTACGTTCTGCTGACCCTCGTTCTTTAAAAGACGCTATCCCGAGGAGGACACCTAAAGGCGAGCCGTAATGGCCTCATCTTTGGCAAGCTCCTCCGGTTTTTTCACAGTTTTTTTCCCAGATTTTTTTCAGGTTTGTTTTTTTCTGGTTTTTTCCAGTTTTTATTTATTTATTTATTTTTTTACGTTCTACTGACCCTCGTTCTTTAAATGACGCTATCCCAAGGAGGAAACGTAAAAGCGAGCCGTAATGGCCTCATCTTTGGGAAGCTCCTCCGGTTTTTTTTCACAGTTTTTTCCCGGATTTTTTTCCGGGGAGGACACCTAAAGGCGAGCCGTAATGGCCTCATTTTTGGCACGCTCCTCCGGTTTTTTTTCAGGGTTTTTTCCCGGATTTTTTTTTCCGGTTTTTTCCATTTTTTTAACGTTCTGCTGACCCTCGTTCTTTAAAAGACGCTATCCCAAGGAGGACACCTAAAGGCGAGCCGTAATGGCCTCATCTTTGGCAAGCTCCTCCGGTTTTTTCACAGTTTTTTTTCCGGTTTGTTTTTTTCTGGTTTTTTCCATTTTTTTTTACGTTGTGCTGACCCTCGTTCTTTAAATGACGCTATCCCGAGGAGGACACCTAAAGGCGAGCCGTAATGGCCTCATTTTTGGCAAGCTCCTCCGGCTTTTTTCCCAGTTTTTTCCCAGATTTTTTTTCCAGTTTGTTTTTTCCGGTTTTTTCCATTTTTTTTACGTTCTGCTGACCCTCGATCTTTAAATGACGCTATCCCTAGGAGGACACCTAAAGGCGAGCCGTAATGGCCTCACCTTTGGCAAGCTCCTCAGGTTTTTTTTCACAGTTTTTTTCCCGAATTTTTTTCCGGTTTTTTCCAGTTTTTTTTCCTTTTTTTTTTCTGCTGACCCTCGTTCTTTAAATGACGCTATCCCAAGGAGGACACCTAAAGGCGAGCCGTAATGGCCTCATCTTTGGCAAGCTCCTCCAGTTTTTTTTCACAGTTTTTTTCCCGAATTTTTTCCGATTTTTTTTGTTTTTTTTTTTTTACGTTCTGCCGACCCTCGTTCTTTAAATGACGCTATCCCGAGGAGGACACCTAAAGGCGAGCCATAATGGCCTCATCTTTGGCAAGCTCCTTCGGTTTTTTTCACAGTTTTTTTCCAGATTTTTTTTCCGGTTTGTTTTTTTCCTGGTTTTTTTTTTTTTAAACGTTCTGCTGACCCTCGTTCTTTAAATGACTTTATCCCGAGGAGGACCACTAAAGGCTAGCCGTAATGGCCTCATTTTTGGCAAGCTCCTCCGGTTTTTTTTCAGAGTTTTTTCCCAGATTTTTTTTCGGTTTTTTCCATTTTTTTTTACGTTCTGTTGACCCTCGTTCTTTAAATGACGCTATCCCGAGGAGGACACCTAAAGGCGAGCCGTAATGGCCTCATCTTCGGGAAGCTCCTCCGGTTTTTTTTCACAGGTTTTTTCCCGAATTTTTTTTCCGGTTTGTTTTTTCCGGTTTTTTCCAGTTTTTTTGTTCTTTTTTTATCTGCTGACCCTCGTTCTTTAAATGACGCTATCCCGAGGAGGACACCTAAAGGCGAGCCGTGATGGCCTCATCTTTGGCAAGCTCCTCCAGTTTTTTTCACAGTTTTTTTCCAGATTTTTTTCCGGTTTTTTTTTTTTTACGTTTTGCTGACCCTCATTCTTTAAATGACTCTATCCCGAGGAGGACACCTAAAGGCGAGCCGTAATGGCCTCATTTTTTGCAAGCTCCTCCGGTTTTTTTCACAATTTTTTCCCTGATTTTTTTTTTCGGTTTGTTTTTTCCGATTTCTTCCATTTTTTTTTTTTACGTTCTGCTCACCCTCGTTCTTTAAATGACGCTATCCTGAGGAGGACACCTAAAGGCGAGCCGTAATGGCCTCATCTTTGGCAAGCTCCTCCGGTTTGTTTTTTCTGGTTTTGTTCCAGGTTTTTTTTTTTTTTACGTTCTGCTGATCCTCGTTCTTTAAATGACGCTATCCCGAGGAGGAAACGTAAAAGTGAGCCCTAATGGCCTCATCTTTAGGAAGCTCCTCCGTTTTTTTTTTTCACAGTCTTTTCCCGGATTTTCTTTCCGTTTTTTTTTTTTTTTTTTTTTTTTTTTTTTTTTTTTTTTTACGTTCTGCTGACCCTCGTTCTTTAAAAGACGCTATCCCGAGGAGGACACCTAAAGGCGAGCCGTAATGGCCTCGTCTTTGGCAAGCTCCTCCGATTTTTTCACAGTTTTTTTCCCAGATTTTTTTCCAGTTTGTTTTTTCTGGTTTTTTCCATTATTTTTATTTATTTATTTATTTTTATGTTCTGCTGACCCTCGTTCTTTAAATGACGCTATCCCAAGGAGGAAACGTAAAAGCGAGCCGTAATGGCCTCATCTTTGGGAAGCTCCTCCGGTTTTTTTCACAGTTTTTTCCTGGATTTTTTTCCGGGGAGGACACCTACAGGCGAGCCGTAATGGCCTTATTTTTGGCACGCTCCTCCGGTTTTTTTTCACAGTTTTTTTCCCGGGTTTTTTTTTCCGGTTTTTTCCAGTTTTTTTTTTTTTTTTTTTTTTTTTTTTTTTTTTTTTACTTTTTGCTAACCCTCGTTCTTTAAAAGACGCTATCCCGAGGAGGACACCTAAAGGCGAGCCGTAATGGCCTCATCTTTGGCAAGCTCCTCCGGTTTTTTCACAGTTTTTTTTCCGGTTTGCTTTTTTCTGGTTTTTTCCATTTTTTTTTACGTTGTGCTGACCCTCGTTCTTCAAATGACGCTATCCCGAGGAGGACACCTAAAGGCGAGCCGTAATGGCCTCATTTTTGGCAAGCTCCTCCGGCTTTTTTTCCCAGTTTTTTCTCGGATTTTTTTCCGGTTTTTTTTCACAGTTTTTTTCCAGATTTTTTTCCGGTTTTTTTTTTTTTTTTTTACGTTCTGCTGACCCTCATTCTTTAAATGACGCTATCCCGAGGAGGACACCTAAAGGCGAGCCGTAATGGCCTCATTTTTCGCAAGCTCCTCCGGTTTTTTCACAGTTTTTTTTCCGGTTTGTTTTTTTCTGGTTTTTTCCATTTTTTTTTACGTTGTGCTGACCCTCGTTCTTTAAATGACGCTATCCCGAGGAGGACACCTAAAGGCGAGCCGTAATGGCCTCATTTTTGGCAAGCTCCTCCGGCTTTTTTCCCAGTTTTTTCCCAGATTTTTTTTCCAGTTTGTTTTTTCCGGTTTTTTCCATTTTTTTTACGTTCTGCTGACCCTCGATCTTTAAATGACGCTATCCCTAGGAGGACACCTAAAGGCGAGCCGTAATGGCCTCACCTTTGGCAAGCTCCTCAGGTTTTTTTTCACAGTTTTTTTCCCGAATTTTTTTCCGGTTTTTTCCAGTTTTTTTTCCTTTTTTTTTTCTGCTGACCCTCGTTCTTTAAATGACGCTATCCCAAGGAGGACACCTAAAGGCGAGCCGTAATGGCCTCATCTTTGGCAAGCTCCTCCAGTTTTTTTTCACAGTTTTTTTCCCGAATTTTTTCCGGTTTTTTTTGTTTTTTTTTTTTTTTTTACGTTCTGCCGACCCTCGTTCTTTAAATGACGCTATCCCGAGGAGGACACCTAAAGGCGAGCCATAATGGCCTCATCTTTGGCAAGCTCCTTCGGTTTTTTTCACAGTTTTTTTCCAGATTTTTTTTCCGGTTTGTTTTTTTCCTGGTTTTTTTTTTTTAAACGTTCTGCTGACCCTCGTTCTTTAAATGACTTTATCCCGAGGAGGACCACTAAAGGCTAGCCGTAATGGCCTCATTTTTGGCAAGCTCCTCCGGTTTTTTTTCAGAGTTTTTTCCCAGATTTTTTTTCGGTTTTTTCCATTTTTTTTTACGTTCTGTTGACCCTCGTTCTTTAAATGACGCTATCCCGAGGATGACACCTAAAGGCGAGCCGTAATGGCCTCATCTTCGGGAAGCTCCTCCGGTTTTTTTTCACAGGTTTTTTCCCGAATTTTATTTCCGGTTTGTTTTTTCCGGTTTTTTCCAGTTTTTTTGTTCTTTTTTTATCTGCTGACCCTCGTTCTTTAAATGACGCTATCCCGAGGAGGACACCTAAAGGCGAGCCGTGATGGCCTCATCTTTGGCAAGCTCCTCCAGTTTTTTTCACAGTTTTTTTCCAGATTTTTTTCCGGTTTTTTTTTTTTTTACGTTTTGCTGACCCTCATTCTTTAAATGACTCTATCCCGAGGAGGACACCTAAAGGCGAGCCGTAATGGCCTCATTTTTTGCAAGCTCCTCCGGTTTTTTTCACAATTTTTTCCCTGATTTTTTTTTTCGGTTTGTTTTTTCCGATTTCTTCCATTTTTTTTTTTTACGTTCTGCTCACCCTCGTTCTTTAAATGACGCTATCCTGAGGAGGACACCTAAAGGCGAGCCGTAATGGCCTCATCTTTGGCAAGCTCCTCCGGTTTGTTTTTTTCTGGTTTTGTTCCAGGTTTTTTTTTTTTTTACGTTCTGCTGATCCTCGTTCTTTAAATGACGCTATCCCGAGGAGGAAATGTAAAAGTGAGCCCTAATGGCCTCATCTTTAGGAAGCTCCTCCGTTTTTTTTTTCACAGTCTTTTCCCGGATTTTCTTTCCGGTTTTTTTTTTTTTTTTTTTTTTTTTTTTTTTTTTTTTACGTTCTGCTGACCCTCGTTCTTTAAAAGACGCTATCCCGAGGAGGACACCTAAAGGCGAGCCGTAATGGCCTCGTCTTTGGCAAGCTCCTCCGATTTTTTCACAGTTTTTTTCCCAGATTTTTTTCCAGTTTGTTTTTTCTGGTTTTTTCCATTATTTTTATTTATTTATTTATTTTTATGTTCTGCTGACCCTCGTTCTTTAAATGACGCTATCCCAAGGAGGAAACGTAAAAGCGAGCCGTAATGGCCTCATCTTTGGGAAGCTCCTCCGGTTTTTTTCACAATTTTTTCCCGGATTTTTTTTTCCGGTTTCTTCCAGTTTTTTTTTTTTTTTACATTCTGCTCACCCTCGTTCTTTAAATGACGCTATCCTGAAGAGGACACCTAAAGGCGAGCCGTAATGGCCTCATCTTTGGCAAGCTCTTGCGGTTTGTTTTTTTCTGGTTTTGTTCTAATTTTTTTTTTTTTTACGTTCTGCTGACCCTCGTTCTTTAAATGACGCTATCCCGAGGAGGAAACGTAAAAGTGAGCCGTAATGGCCTCATATTTAGGAAGCTCCTCCGTTTTTTTTTTTTCACAGTTTTTTCCCGGATTTTTTTCCGGTATTTTTTTTATTTTTTTTATATTTTTTATTTTTTTTTATTTTTTTTTTTTACGTTCTGCTGACCCTCGTTCTTTAAAAGACGCTATCCCGAGGAGGACACCTAAAGGCGAGCCGTAATGGCCTCATCTTTGGAAAGCTCCTCCGGTTTTTTCACAGTTTTTTTCCCAGATTTTTTTCCGGTTTGTTTTTTTCTAGTTTTTTCCAGTTTTTATTTATTTATTTATTTTTTTACGTTCTACTGACCCTCGTTCTTTAAATGACGCTATCCCAAGGAGGAAACGTAAAAGCGAGCCGTAATGGCCTTATCTTTGGGAAGCTCCTCCGGTTTTTTTTCACAGTTTTTTCCCGGATTTTTTTCCGGGGAGGACATCTAAAGGCGAGCCGTAATGGCCTCATGTTTGGAACGCTCCTCCGGTCTTTTTTCACGGTTTTTTTCCCGGTTTTTTTTTTCCGGTTTGTTTTTTTCCGGTTTTTTCCATTTTTTTTAACGTTCTGCTGACCCTCGTTCTTTAAAAGACGCTATCCCAAGGAGGACACCTAAAGGCGAGCCGTAATGGCCTCATCTTTGGCAAGCTCCTCCGGTTTTTTCACAGATTTTTTTCCGGTTTGTTTTTTTCTGGTTTTTTCCATTTTTTTTACGTTGTGCTGACCCTCGTTCTTTAAATGACGCTATCCCGAGGAGGACACCTAAAGGCGAGCCGTAATGGCCTCATTTTTGGCAAGCTCCTCCGGCTTTTTTTCCCAGTTTTTTCCAGGATTTTTTTTCCGGTTTGTTTTTTCCGGTTTTTTCCATTTTTTTTTACATTCTGCTGACCCTCGATCTTTAAATGACGCTATCCCTAGGAGGACACCTAAAGGCGAGCCGTAATGGCCTCATCTTTGGCAAGCTCCTCAGGTTTTTTTTCACAGTTTTTTTCCCGAATTTTTTTCCGGTTTTTTCCTGTTTTTTTTCCTTTTTTTTTTCTGCTGACCCTCGTTCTTTAAATGACGCTATCCCAAGGAGGACACCTAAAGGCGAGCCGTAATGGCCTCATCTTTGGCAAGCTCCTCCAGTTTTTTTTTTCACAGTTTTTTTCCCGAATTTTTTCCGGTTTTTTTCGTTTTTTTTTTTACGTTCTGCCGACCCTCGTTCTTTAAATGACGCTATCTCGAGGAGGACACCTAAAGGCGAGCCATAATGGCCTCATCTTTGGCAAGCTCCTTCGATTTTTTTCACAGTTTTTTTCTAGATTTTTTTCCGGTTTGTTTTTTTCCAGGTTTTTTTTTTTAAACGTTCTGCTGACCCTCGTTCTTTAAATGACTTTATCCCGAGGAGGACCACTAAAGGCTAGCCGTAATGGCCTCATTTTTGGCAAGCTCCTCCGGTTTTTTTTCACAGTTTTTTCCCAGATTTTTTTTCGGTTTTTTCCATTTTTTTTTACGTTCTGTTGACCCTCGTTCTTTAAATGACGCTATCCCGAGGAGGACACCTAAAGGCGAGCCGTGATGGCCTCATCTTTGGCAAGCTCCTCCAGTTTTTTTCACAGTTTTTTTCCAGGTTTTTTCCGGTTTTTTTTTTTTTTTACGTTTTGCTGACCCTCATTCTTTAAATGACTCTATCCCGAGTAGGACACCTAAAGGCGAGCCGTAATGGCCTCATTTTTTGCAAGCTCCTCCAGTTTTTTTCACAATTTTTTCCCGGATTTTTTTCGGTTTGTTTTTTTCTGGTTTTGTTCCAGTTTTTTTTTTTTTTTTTTTTTTTTTTTTTTTTTTTTTTTACGTTCTGCTCACCCTCGTTCTTTAAATTACGCTATCCTGAGGAGGACACCTAAAACCGAGCCGTAATGGCCTCATCTTTGGCAAGCTCCTCCGGTTTGTTTTTTTCTGGTTTTGTTCCTGGTTTTTTTTTTTTTTTTTTTTTTTACGTTCTGCTGACCCTCGTTCTTTAAATGACGCTATCCTCCGTTTTTTTTTTTCACAGTTTTTTCCTGGATTTTCTTTCCGGTTTTTTTTTTTTTATTACGTTCTGCTGACCCTCGTTCTTTAAAAGACGCTATCCTGAGGAGGACACCTAAAGGCGAGCCGTAATGGCCTCATCTTTGGCAAGCTCCTCCGATTTTTTCACAGTTTTTTTCCCAGATTTTTTTCCGGTTTGTTTTTTCTGGTTTCTTCCAGTTTTTATTTATTTATTTATTTTTTTACGTTCTGCTTACCCTCGTTCTTTAAATGACGCTATCCCAAGGAGGAAACGTAAAAGCGAGCCGTAATGGCCTCATCTTTGGGAAGCTCCTCCGGTTTTTTTCACAGTTTTTTCCCAGATTTTTTTTTCCGGTTTGTTTTTTTCCGGTTTTTTTCATTTTTTTAACGTTCTGCTGACCCTCGTTCTTTAAAAGACGCTATCCCGAGGAGGACACCAAAAGGCGAGCCGTAATGGCCTCATCTTTGGCAAGCTCCTCCGGTTTTTTCATAGTTTTTTTTCCGATTTGTTTTTTTCTGGTTTTTTCCATTTTTTTTACGTTGTGCTGACCCTCGTTCTTTAAATGACGCTATCCCGAGGAGGACACCTAAAGAAGAGCCGTAATGGCCTCATTTTTGGCAAGCTCCTCCGGCTTTTTTCCCCAGTTTTTTCCCGGATTTTTTTTTCCGGTTTGTTTTTTCCGGTTTTTTCCATTTTTTTTTACGTTCTGCTGACCCTCGATCTTTAAATGACGCTATCCCGAGGAGGACACCTAAAGGCGAGCCGTAATGGCCTCATCTTTGGCAAGCTCCTCCGGTTTTTTTCACAGTTTTTTTCCCGAATTTTTTTCCGGTTTTTTCAAGTTTTTTTTTCCTTTTCTTTTCTGCTGACCCTCGTTCTTTAAATGACGCTATCCCGAGGAGGACACCTAAAGGCGACCCGTAATAGCCTCATCTTTGGCAAGCTCCTCCAGTTTTTTTTTCACAGTTTTTTTCCCGAATTTTTTTCGGTTTTTTTCGTTTTTTTTTTTTTTTTACTTTTTTTTTTTTTTTTTTTTTTTTTTTTTTTTTTTACGTTCTGCCGACCCTCGTTCTTTAAATGACGCTATCCCGAGGAGGACACCTAAAGGTGAGCCATAATGGCCTCATCTTTGGCAAGCTCCTCCGATTTTTTCACAATTTTTTTCCCAGATTTTTTTCCGGTTTGTTTTTTCTGGTTTTTTCCAGTTTTTTTTATTTATTTTTTTTTTACGTTCTGCTGACCCTCGTTCTTTAAATGACGCTATCCCAAGGAGGAAACGTAAAAGCGAGCCGTAATGGCCTCATCTTTGGGAAGCTCCTCCGGTTTTTTTTCATAGTTTTTTCCCGGATTTTTTTTCCGGTTTGTTTTTTTTCCGGTTTTTTCCATTTTTTTTAACGTTCTGCTGACCCTCGTTCATTAAAAGACGCTATCCCGAGGAGGACACCAAAAGGCGAGCCGTAATGGCCTCATCTTTGGCAAGCTCCTCCGGTTTTTTCACAGTTTTTTTTCCGGTTTGTTTTTTTCTGGTTTTTTCCATTTTTTTTTACGTTGTGCTGACCCTCATTCTTTAAATGACGCTATCCCGAGGAGGACACCTAAAGAAGAGCCGTAATGGCCTCATTTTTGGCAAGCTCCTCCGGCTTTTTTCCCCAGTTTTTTCCCGGATTTTTTTTTCCGGTTTTTTCCATTTTTTTTTACGTTCTGCTGACCCTCGATCTTTAAATGACGCTATCCCGAGGAGGACACCTAAAGGCGAGCCGTAATGGCCTCATCTTTGGCAAGCTCCTCCGGTTTTTTTCACAGTTTTTTTCCCGAATTTTTTTCCGGTTTTTTCAAGTTTTTTTTTCCTTTTTACCTTCTGCTGACCCTCGTTCTTTAAATGACGCTATCCTGAGGAGGACACCTAAAGGCGAGCCGTAATGGCCTCATTCTTGGCAAGCTCCTCCGGTTTTTTTCACAGTTTTTTTCCCATATTTTTTTCGGTTTGTTTTTTTCTGGTTTTTTCCAGTTTTTTTTTTTTATTTATTTTTTTACGTTCTACTGACCCTCGTTCTTTAAATGACGCTATCACAAGGAGGAAATGTAAAAGCGAGCCGTAATGGCCTCATCTTTGGGAAGATCCTCCGGTTTTTTTCACAGTTTTTTCCCGGATTTTTTTCTGGGGAGGACACCTAAAGGCGAGCCTTAATGGCCTCATTTTTGGCACGCTCCTCCGATTTTTTTTCACAGTTTTTTTCCCGGATTTTTTTTCCGGTTTGTTTTTTTCCGGTTTTTTCCATTTTTTTTAACGTTCTGCTGACCCTCATTCTTTAAAAGACGCTATCCCGAGGAGGACACCAAAAGGCGAGCCGTAATGGCCTCATCTTTGGCAAGCTCCTCCGGTTTTTTCACAGTTTTTTTTCCGGTTTGTTTTTTCTGGTTTTTTCCATTTTTTTTTACGTTGTGCTGACCCTCGTCCTTTAAATGACGCTATCCCGAGTAGGACACCTAAAGGCGAGCCGTAATGGCCTCATTTTTGGCAAGCACTTCCGGCTTTTTTTCCCAATTTTTTCCCGGATTTTTTTTTTCGGTTTGTTTTTTCCGGTTTTTTCCATTTTTTTTTACGTTCTGCAGACCCTCGATCTTTAAATGATGCTATCCCGAGGAGGACACCTAAAGGCGAGCCGTAATGGCCTCATCTTTGGCAAGCTCCTCAGGTTTTTTTTCACAGTTTTTTTCCCGAATTATTTTCCGGTTTTTTCCAGTTTTTTTTTCCTTTTCTTTTCTGCTGACCCTCGTTCTTTAAATGACGCTATCCCGAGGAGGACACCTAAAGGCGACCCGTAATAGCCTCATCTTTGGCAAGCTCCTCCAGTTTTTTTCCCGAATTTTTTTCGGTTTTTTTCGTTTTTTTTTTTTTTTACTTTTTTTTTTTTTTTTTTTTACGTTCTGCCGACCCTCGTTCTTTAAATGACGCTATCCCGAGGAGGACACCTAAAGGTGAGCCATAATGGCCTCATCTTTGGCAAGCTCCTCCGATTTTTTCACAATTTTTTTCCCAGATTTTTTTCCGGTTTGTTTTTTCTGGTTTTTTCCAGTTTTTTTTATTTATTTTTTTTTTACGTTCTGCTGACCCTCGTTCTTTATATGACGCTATCCCAAGGAGGAAACGTAAAAGCGAGCCGTAATGGCCTCATCTTTGGGAAGCTCCTCCGGTTTTTTTTCACAGTTTTTTCCCGGATTTTTTTTCCGGTTTGTTTTTTTTTCCGGTTTTTTCCATTTTTTTTAACGTTCTGCTGACCCTCGTTCATTAAAAGACGCTATCCCGAGGAGGACACCAAAAGGCGAGCCGTAATGGCCTCATCTTTGGCAAGCTCCTCCGGTTTTTTCACAGTTTTTTTTCCAGTTTGTTTTTTTCTGGTTTTTTCCATTTTTTTTACGTTGTGCTGACCCTCGTTCTTTAAATGACGCTATCCCGAGGAGGACACCTAAAGGCGAGCCGTAATGGCCTCATTTTTGGCAAGCTCTTCCGGCTTTTTCCCCAGTTTTTTCCCGGATTTTTTTTCCGGTTTGTTTTTTCCAGTTTTTTCCATTTTTTTTTACGTTCTGCTGACCCTCGATCTTTAAATGACGCTATCCCGAGGAGGACACCTAAAGGCGAGCCGTAATGGTGATGAGTATTTTGGAGGAAAAATAAATTTCTCCCAAAACACACAAATCTAACCGGCAAGTGTACCGGGTCGTATCAAGTAATAAAAACTCACGGGAGTGAGGTCGATCCCACAGGGATTGAAGGATTGTGCAATTTTAGCTTAGTGGTTAATTTAGTCAAGCGAATCAAGATTTGGTTGAGTGTTCTGTGCTTTGCTGAAATTAAATTGCATGAAAGTAAAGAGAACAAGGAATAAATTGCTGAAACGTAAAGAACAAGAAATTAAATGGCAGAAACTTAGAGTGCAAGAAATGTAAATTGCGGAATCTTAAAGTGCAAGGAATGTAAATTGCTTGAAATGTAAAGGGGATTGGGACGTGGATTTGCAGAAATTAAACAAGGAAAAGTTAAATTGCATCTAACAGAAGAGTAAAAGGGAATTGGGATTGGATCGGATCTTATAGCAGAAAAGTAAATGAACATGGAAAGTAAGAAACAGAATGTAAATTGGAGATTTGGATCTCAGGACCCAGAGACTAGAAAACTAAGTCTAGATCTCAATGCCTTCCTAGATCCAATAAGAACAATTGCAAGGGAATTGTAAATTTCAAAGAGAATAGATGAAGAGCAATTAACCGGAAATGAAATTCAATTAACAGTAAAGAAACAGAGAGATCCAAGATTGAGATTGAAACAGAATTTCTTCAATTCTCCAATCCAAGATCCAAGACAAGTGTAATTGAAATTGAAAGCAATAAAACTAAGAGGAAGAGAAGTGAATTCTCCTTCCCCAAGACAAAGAAATTAAAGTTCACAAAAGTTCTCCGAAAACTATTATGAAAATTCCCAAAAAAAAGCTCTCCGAAGAACTTGAATTCTATCCTATTTATACACTTTCTTCAAATGATCTTCAAGCCTTGAGTTGGGCCTTTGCTCTTGGTGGAATTGGGTTGAAAGAGGCCTTGGTTGATTGCTCTTGAAGTTTGGAGAAGAACCAAAGTGAACCAATTGAACCGGTTTTGAGGTTAGCAAAAGTTGGACCAAAAGTTGGAGCTAAAGTTAGGGGTCTAACTTTGGCTCCAACTTTTCATAGCAGCCCACAAAACTTACTGATATGAACGTTGGTGCCAACGTTAGGGGTCTAACTTTGACCCTAACGTTGGCCTTGCCTTGTGTGCTAGTGGCGGCAACGTTAGCCTCCAAGTTAGGGGTCTAACATTGGCGCAAACTTTTGCTCCTCTTCCTTGAATTTTCATGCGCCAACGTTAGCCTCCAAGTTAGGGGTCTAACGTTGGCGCAAACTTTTGGTGCCCAGGGGAGAAATTCATGTGCCAACGTTAGCCTCAAAGTTAGGGGGTTAACGTTGGCGCAAACTTTTGGTGCCCAGGGGAGAAATTCATGTGCCAACGTTAGCCTCAAAGTTAGGGGGCTAACGTTGGCGCAAACTTTTGAAGCCCAGGGGAGAATTTTCAAGTTCCAACGTTAGCCTCCAAGTTAGGGGGCTAACGTTGGGGCTAACTTTTCAACCAAAAGTTTGTGCAAAAGTTTGATGCTAACTTTAGGTCCAGCTTTTTGCTTCCTGGTTCAATTTCACTTATTCCATTGTCCTCCCTTCACTCCTAGCCATTCCTTCTTGCTTCAACCTTTCTCCAGGCTTTCTTCACCTATCATTAATCAACCAAACACATCAAAGCTATGCTCAAAATCATGAGATATTCATTCTTTCATAATATGCAACAAATATAGCATAAAACCTCATGAAATGGCATGAATTCATATATGGTTGATTCAATCAAGGGAAACATGAAAATCTACTCAATTAGCTTGCTTGTAGCTCAAGAAAGTGCATAATTCTAATGAAAACAAGAGAAAAAGACTAGCTAAAATAGGCTAGGATGACTTGTCATCAAATGGCCTCATCTTTGGCAAGCTCCTCAGGTTTTTTTTCACAGTTTTTTTCCCGAATTTTTTTCCGGTTTTTTCCAGTTTTTTTTTCCTTTTTTTTTTCTGCTGACCCTCGTTCTTTAAATGACGCTATCCCGAGGAGGACACCTAAAGGCGAGCCGTAATGGCCTCATCTTTGGCAAGCTCCTCCAGTTTTTTTTTCACAGTTTTTTTCCCGAATTTTTTCCGGTTTTTTTCTTTTTTTTTTTTTTTTTTTTACGTTCTGCCAACCCTCGTTCTTTAAATGACGCTATCCCGAGGAGTACACCTAAAGGCGAGCCATAATGGCCTCATCTTTGGCAAGATCCTTCGGTTTTTTTCACAGTTTTTTTCCAGATTTTTTTTCCGGTTTGTTTTTTTCCAGGTTTTTTTTTTAAACGTTCTGTTGACCCTCGTTCTTTAAATGACTTTATCCCGAGGAGGACCCCTAAAGGCTAGCCGTAATGGCCTCATTTTTGGCAAGCTCCTCCGGCTTTTTTTCACAGTTTTTTCCCGGATTTTTTTTCGGTTTGTTTTTTTTCGATTTTTTCCATTTTTTTTTACGTTCTGTTGACCCTCGTTCTTTAAATGACGCTATCCCGAGGAGGACACCTAAAGGCGAGCCGTAATGGCCTCATCTTCGGGAAGCTACTCCGGTTTTTTTCACAGATTTTTTCCCGAATTTTTTTTCCGGTTTGTTTTTTTCCGGTTTTTTCCAGTTTTTTTTTTCTTTTTTTATCTGCTAACCCTCGTTCTTTAAATGACGCTATCCCGAGGAGGACACCTAAAGGCGAGCCGTGATGGCCTCATCTTTGGCAAGCTCCTCCAGTTTTTTTCACAGTTTTTTTCCAGATTTTTTTCCGGTTTTTTTCTTTTTTTACGTTCTGTTGACCCTCATTTTTAAATGACTCTATCCCGAGGAGGACACCTAAAGGCAAGCCGTAATGGCCTCATTTTTTGCAAGCTCCTCCGGTTTTTTTCACAATTTTTTCCCGGATTTTTTTTTCCGGTTTGTTTTTTCCGGTTAATTCCAGTTTTTTTTTTTTTTTTTTTTTTATGTTCTGCTCACCCTCGTTCTTTAAATGACGCTATCCTGAGGAGGACACCTAAAGCCGAGCCGTAATGGCCTCATCTTTGGCAAGCTCCTCCGGTTTGTTTTTTTCTGATTTTGTTCCAGGTTTTTTTTTTTTTTACGTTCTGCTGACCCTCGTTCTTTAAATGACGCTATCCCGAGGAGGAAATGTAAAAGAGAGCCCTAATGGCCTCATCTTTAGGAAGCTCCTCCGTTTTTTTTTCACAGTTTTTTCCCGGATTTTCTTTCCGTTTTTTTTTTTTTTTTTTTTTTTTTTTTTTTTTTTTTAAGTTCTGCTGACCCTCGTTCTTTAAAAGACACTATCCCGAGGAGGACACCTAAAGGCGAGCCGTAATGGCCTCATCTTTGGCAAGCTCCTCCGATTTTTTCACAGTTTTTTTCCCAGATATTTTTCCGGATTGTTTTTTCTGGTTTTTTCCAGTTTTTTTTATTTATTTTTTTTTTTACGTTCTGCTGACCCTCGTTCTTTAAATGACGCTATCCCAAGGAGGAAACGTAAAAGCGAGCCGTAATGGCCTCATCTTTGGGAAGCTCCTCCGGTTTTTTTCACAGTTTTTTCCCGGATTTTTTTCCGGGGAAGACACCTACAGGCGAGCCGTAATGGCCTCATTTTTGGCACGCTCCTCCGGTTTTTTTTCACAGTTTTTTTCCCGGATTTTTTTTTCCGGTTTGTTTTTTTTCCGGTTTTTTCCAGTTTTTTTTTTACCGTTCTGCTAACCCTCGTTCTATAAAAGACGCTATCCCGAGGAGGACACCTAAAGGCGAGCCGTAATGGCCTCATCTTTGGCAAGCTCCTCCGATTTTTTCACAGTTTTTTTCCCAGATTTTTTTCCGGTTTGTTTTTCTGGTTTTTTCCAGTTTTTTTTATTTATTTATTTTTTTACGTTATACTGACCCTCGTTCTTTAAATGACGCTATCCCGAGGTGGACACCTAAAGGCGAGCCGTAATGGCCTCATTTTTGGCAAGCTCGTCCGGCTTTTTTCACAGTTTTTTCCCAAATTTTTTTTTCCGGTTTTTTTTCCAGTTTTTTTCAAGTTTCTTTTTTTTTTTTTTTTTAACGTTCTGCTGACCCTCATTCTTTAAATGACGCTATCCCGAGGAGGACACCTAAAGGCGAGCCGTTATGGCCTCATTTTTGGCAAGCTCCTCCGGTTTTTTTCACAGTTATTTTCCCAGAATTTTCTCCAGTTTCTTTATTTAAGGTTTTTTCCATTTTTTTTAACCTTCTGCTGACCCTCGTTCTTTAAATGACGCTATCCTGAGGAGGACACCTAAAGGCGAGCCGTAATGACCTAATTTTTGGCAAGCTCCTCCGGTTTTTTTCACAGTTTTTTTTTTTTTTACATTATGCTGACCCTCATTCTTTAAATGACGCTATCACGAGGAGGAAACGTAAAAGTGAGCCGTAATGGTCTCATCTTTAGGAAGCTCCTCCGTTTTTTTTTTTTCACAGTTTTTTCCCGGATTTTTTTTCGAATTTTTTTTTTATACGTTTTGCTGACCCTCGTTCTTTAAAAGACGCTATCCCGAGGAGGACACCTAAAGGCGAGCCGTAATGGCCTCATCTTTGGCAAGCTCCTCCGATTTTTTCACAGTTTTTTTTCCAGAATTTTTTCCGGTTTCTTCCAGTTTTTTTTACTTTTTTTTTACGTTCTGCTGACCCTCGTTCTTTAAATGACGCTATCCTGAGGAGGACACCTAAAGGCGAGCCGTAATGGCCTCATCTTTGGCAAGCTCCTCCGGTTTTTTTCACAGTTTTTTTCCCAAATTTTTTTTCGATTTGTTTTTTTCTGGTTTTGTTCCAGGTATTTTTTTTTTTTTTTTTTTTTTTTTTTTTACGTTCTGCTGACCCTCGATCTTTAAAAGACGCTATCCCGAGGAGGACACCTAAAGGCGAGCTGTAATGGCCTCATCTTTGGCAAGCTCCTCCGGTTTTTTCACAAATTTTTTCCCAGATTTTTTTCCGGTTTGTTTTTTTCTGGTTTTTTCCAGTTTTTATTTATTTATTTATTTTTTTTTACGTTCTACTGACCCTCGTTCTTTAAATGACGCTATCCCAAGGAGGAAACGTAAAAGCGAGCCGTAATGGCCTCATTTTTGGCACGCTCCTCCGATTTTTTTCACAGTTTTTTTCCCAGATTTTTTTTCCGGTTTGTTTTTTAACGTTCTGCTGACCTTCGTTCTTTAAAAGACGCTATCCCGAGGAGGACACCTAAAGGCGAGCCGTAATGGCCTCATCTTTGGCAAGCTCCTCCGGTTTTTTCACAGTTTTTTTTTCCAGTTTGTATTTTTCTGGTTTTTTCCTTTTTTTTTTTTTACGTTGTGCTGACACTCGTTCTTTAAATGACGCTATTCCGAGGAGGACACCTAAAGGCGAGCCGTAATGGCCTCATTTTTGGCAAGCTCCTCCGGCTTTTTTCACAGTTTTTTCCCAAATTTTTTTTTTCGGTTTGTTTTTTTCCGGTTTTTTTCCAGTTTTTTTCAAGTTTTTTTTTTTTTTTTTTTTTTTTACGTTCTGCTGACCCTCATTCTTTAAATGACGCTATCCCGAGGAGGACACCTAAAGGCGAGCCGTTATGGCCTCATTTTTAGCAAGCTCCTCAGGTTTTTTTCACAAATTTTTCCCGGATTGTTTTTTCCGGTTTCTTCCAGTTTTTTTTTTATTTTTTTTACGTTCTGCTGACCCTCGTTCTTTAAATGACGCTATCCTGAGGAGGACACCTAAAGGCGAGCTGTAATGGCCTCATCTTTGGCAAGCTCCTCCGGTTTTTTTCACAGTTTTTTTCCCAGATTTTTTTTCGGTTTGTTTTTTTCTGGTTTTGTTCGAGGTTTTTTTTTCCAGTTTTTTTTTATTTATTTTTTTTTACGTTCTGCTGACCCTCGTTCTTTAAATGACGCTATCCCGAGGAGGACACCTAAAGGCGAGCCGTAATGGCCTCATCTTTGGCAAGCTCCTCCGGTTTTTTCACAGTTTTTTTCCCAGATTTTTTTCCGGTTTGTTTTTTTCTGGTTTTTTCCATTTTTTTTATTTTATTTTTTTTACGTTCTACTGACCCTCGTTCTTTAAATGACGCTATCCCAAGGAGGAAACGTAAAAGCGTGCCGTAATGGCCTCATCTTTGGGAAGCTCCTCCGGTTTTTTTTTCACAGTTTTTTCCCAGATTTTTTTCCGGGGAGGACACCTAAAGGCGAGCCGTAATGGCCTCATTTTTGGCACGCTCCTCCGGTTTTTTTTCACAGTTATTTTCCCGGATTTTTTTTTCTTTTTTTTTTTTTTACATTCTGCTGACCCTCATTCTTTAAATGACGCTATCCCGAGGAGGACACCTAAAGGCGAGCAGTAATGGCCTCATTTTTGGCAAGCTCATCCGGGTTTTTTTCACAGTTTTTTTCCCGAATTTTTTTTCCGGTTTTTTTTTTTTTTTTTTATTACGTTCTGCTGACCCTCGTTCTTTAAATGACGCTATCCCGAGGAGGACACCTAAGGGCGAGCCGTAATGGCCTCATTTTTGGCAAGCTCCTCCGGTTTTTTTCACAATTTTTTTCCGGATTTTTTTCCGGTTTGTTTTTTCCGGTTTCTTCCAGTTTTTTTTTTTTTTTTTTTTTACGTTCTACTGACACTCGTTCTTTAAATGACGCTATCCTGAGGAGGACACCTAAAGGTGAGCTGTAATGGCCTCATCTTTGGCAAGCTCCTCCGATTTTTTTCACAGTTTTTTTTTCCAGATTTTTTTCGGTATGTTTTTCTGGTTATGTTCCAGGTTTTTTTTTTTTTTTTTTTTTTTTTTTTACGATCTGCAGACCCTCGTTCTTTAAATGACGCTATCCCAAGGAGGAAATGTGAAAGCGAGCCGTAATGGCCTCATCTTTGGGAAGCTACTCCGGTTTTTTTTCACAGTTTTTTTCTCGGATTTTTTTTTCCGGTTTTTCCGAATTTTTTTTTTTAAACGTTCTGCTGACCCTCGTTCTTTAAAAGACGCTATCCCGAGGAGGACACCTAAAGGCGAGCCGTAATGGCCTCATCTTTGGCAAGCTCCTCCGGTTTTTTCACAGTTTTTTTTCCGGTTTGTTTTTTTCTGGTTTTTTCCTTTTTTTTTTTTTACGTTGTGCTGACCCTCGTTCTTTAAATGACGCTATCCCGAGGAGGACACCTAAAGGCGAGCCGTAATGGCCTCATTTTTGGCAAGCTCCTCCGGATTTTTTCACAGTTTTTTTCCCAAATTTTTTTTCCGGTTTGTTTTTTTCCGGTTTTTTTTCCAGTTTTTTTCAAGTTTCTTTTTTTTTTTTTAACGTTCTGCTAACCCTCGTTCTTTAAAAGACGCTATCCCGAGGAGGACACCTAAAGGTGAGCCGTAATGGCCTCATCTTTGGCAAGCTCCTCCAGTTTTTTCACAGTTTTTTTCTGGTTTGCTTTTTTTTGGTTTTTTCCATTTTTTTTTACGTTGTGCTGACACTCGTTCTTTAAATGACGCTATCCCGAGGAGGACACCTAAAGGCGAGCCGTAATGGCCTCATTTTTGGCAAGCTCCTCCGGCTTTTTTCACAGTTTTTTTCCCAAATTTTTTTTTCGGTTTGTTTTTTTCCGGTTTTTTTTCCAGTTTTTTTCAAGTTTTTTTTTTTTTTTTTTTTTTTTTTTTACGTTCTGCTGACCCTCATTCTTTAAATGACGCTATCCCGAGGAGGACACCTAAAGGCGAGCCATTATGGCCTCATTTTTGGCAAGCTCCTCAGGTTTTTTTCACAATTTTTTCCCGGATTGTTTTTTTCGGTTTCTTCCAGTTTTTTTTTATTTTTTTTTATGTTCTGCTGACCCTCGTTCTTTAAATGACGCTATCCTGAGGAGGACACCTAAAGGCGAGCCGTAATGGCCTCATCTTTGGGAAGCTCCTCCGGTTTTTTTCACAGTTTTTTCCCGGATTTTTTTCTGGGGAGGACACCTAAAGGCGAGCCGTA
This sequence comes from Arachis hypogaea, assembly GCF_003086295.3. Classification (NCBI taxonomy): domain Eukaryota; kingdom Viridiplantae; phylum Streptophyta; class Magnoliopsida; order Fabales; family Fabaceae; genus Arachis; species Arachis hypogaea. The sequence goes on along the minus strand of NC_092046.1, from coordinate 77,502,648 downwards.
ATGGCCTCATTTTTGGCACGCTCCTCCGATTTTTTTTCACAGTTTTTTTCCCGGATTTTTTTTCCGGTTTGTTTTTTTCCGGTTTTTTCCATTTTTTTTAACGTTCTGCTGACCCTCATTCTTTAAAAGACGCTATCCCGAGGAGGACACCAAAAGGCGAGCCGTAATGGCCTCATCTTTGGCAAGCTCCTCCGGTTTTTTCACAGTTTTTTTCCCAGATTTTTTTCCGGTTTGTTTTTTTCTGGTTTTTTCCAGTTTTTTTTTTTTTTTTTTTTTTTTACGTTCTGCTGACCGTCGTTCTTTAAATGACGCTATCCCGAGGAGGAAACGTAAAGGCGTGCCGTAATGGCCTCATCTTTGGCAAGCTCCTCCGATTTTTTTTCACAGTTTTTTCCCAGATTTTTTTTCCGGTTTGTTTTTTCCGGTTTTTTCCGGTTTCTTCCAGTTTTTTTTATTTTTTTTTTACGTTCTGCTGACACTCGTTCTTTAAATGACGCTTTCCTGAGGAGGACACTTAAAGGTGAGCCGTAATGGCCTCATCTTTGGCAAGCTCCTCCGGTTTTTTTCACAGTTTTTTTTCCAGATTTTTTTCGGTATGTTTTTCTGGTTATGTTCCAGGTTTTTTCTTGCTTGGGGACAAGCAAGGTTTAAGTTTGGTGTTGTGATGACATGTCATCATGTCATGTTTTTCTATGCCTTTCTCCTTTGTTTTCAATAGGTTTTATGCACTTTCTTGAGCCATAAGCAAGCCAAGTGGGTAGATTTTCATGCTTCCTTTGATTTAATCAACCATGTATGAATTCATGCTATTTCATGAGGTTTTATGCTAAAATTGTCACATATTATGAAAGAATGAATATCTCATGATTTTGAGCATAGCTTTGATGTGTTTGGTTGATTAATGATAGGTGAAGAAGGCTTGGAGAAAGGGTGAAGCAAGAAGGAATGGCTAGGAGTAAAGAGAGGACAATGGAATAAGTTGAACCAGGAAGCAAAAACTTTTGGGTGAAAAGTTAGCCTCAAAGTTAGACCCCTAACTTGGAGGCTAACATTGGCACATGAAATTCACCCCTGGGCACCAAAAGTTTGCGCCAACGTTAGCCCCCTAACTTGGTGGCTAACGTTGGCACATGAAATTCACAAGGGGAGGAGCAAAAGTTTGCGCCAACGTTAGCCCCCTAACTTTGAGGCTAACGTTGGCGCCACACACCACAACAACTTGAAGGGGTATACTTCCAACAAGAATAACTTGAGCTACAGAGCTCCAAATGAGGTGATTCAAGAAGCATTGGAAAGTAGGAATCAAGAGCTTTCCAAGCATATATGGCACTGCATGGTGGACACTAAAATTGAGGGAGAAAACTGCCCCGCAATGTGCATAAATGAACATGGTGGCAACCTGCAGTGAGGCCACTTGACCTCTGCACCTTCGATGGAGTATAACTCGAGCTGTAGAGCTCCAATTGATGTGCTCCCAACGGCATTGGAAAGTAGACATCCAGGGCTTTCCAACAATGTATAATAGTATGGGGTGGACAATACCTTTGAGCCTCCAGAACTGGCGTTTTCGCCAACGTTTGAGGCAAACGTTACCTCAAACGCTGCACACCAAAGCCAGCGACCATGCCCTCTTCAAATGATCATAACTTGAGTTGTAGATGTCCAATTGAAGTGATTCCAAGTGGGTTAGAAAGCTGACATTCAGAGTTTTCCAACCATATATGATAGTCTATATTGGGCATAAAATTGGCAACATGACAAGAGGACAAATTTGGCGCCATAAATGTGCATAAGGGAGGCCAACGTTAGGGTCAAAGTTAGACCCCTAACGTTGGCACCAACGTTCATACCAGCAAGTTTTGTGGGCTGCTATGAAAAGTTGGAGCCAAAGTTAGACCCCTAACTTTAGCTCCAACTTTTGGTCCAACTTTTGCAAACTCAACCCGGTTCAATTCGGTTCCTCTTCAAACTCCAAGAGCAATCAACCAAGGCCTTTATCAACCCAATTCCATCAAGAGCAAGGGCCTAAATGATCATCACTCAAAGGCACAAGAAATAGATAAAATAGGAATTTCATTTAATTGTAATTTGTTTTTAATTTCATTTTCATTTCCATTTTGTAAAGCCTATATAAGGCATCATTTTCATATTTGTGTGGAGGCTGGCTCCACTAAGGAGCACCAGAATTTGAGAGCTCTCTCTTTAATTTTCTTTGTTTTGAATCTTGGGTGGAGAATTGAAGGTGTTCTGTTTCATTCTCCCTCTGATATTTCTCTTTGTTTTTCTTGCTGCTTTTAATTCACTGCACTTCAAAATTTCAATTCTGTTTTGATTCCCAGCATCCAATTTCCTTTATTCTTCCTGCAATTTAAATTTCCAGTTGCGTGATCTATTGCTCTTTTTAATTTCCAACACCCCAGCCCCTTTACTTTTCTTGCAATTTAAGTTTCAGCTATTTTACTTTCTTGTTCTTTAACTTACTTGCAATTTTACTTTCTGCAACTTTAATTTCCCTGCAATTTTTACTTTCTGTTGCTCAACTTCACACAATTCACTCTATGTTAGCTTGACTAAACTAATCACCCACTAAAGTTGCTTGATCCATCAATCCCTGTGGGATCGACCTCACTCCCGTGAGTTATTATTACTTGATGCGACCCGGTGCACTTGCCGGTTAGATTTGTGTGTTTTGGGAGAAATTTATTTTTCACCAAAATACTCATCACGCTATCCCGAGGAGGACACCAAAAGGCGAGCCGTAATGGCCTCATCTTTGGCAAGCTCCTCCGGTTTTTTCACAGTTTTTTTCCGGTTTGTTTTTTTCTGGTTTTTTCCATTTTTTTTTACGTTGTGCTGACCCTCGTTCTTTAAATGACGCTATCCCGAGGAGGACACCTAAAGCCGAGCCGTAATGGCCTCATCTTTGGCAAGCTCCTCCGGTTTGTTTTTTTCTGGTTTTGTTCCAGGTTTTTTTTTTTTTTTACGTTCTGCTGACCCTCGTTCTTTAAATGACGCTATCCCGAGGAGGAAACGTAAAAGTGAGCCCTAATGGCCTCATCTTTAGGAAGCTACTCCGTTTTTTTTTCACAGTTTTTTCCCGGATTATCTTTCTGGTTTTTTTTTTTTTATTACGTTCTGCTGACCCTCGTTCTTTAAAAGACGCTATCCCGAGGAGGACACCTAAAGGCGAGCCGTAATGGCCTCATCTTTGGCAAGCTCCTCCGATTTTTTCACAGTTTTTTTCCCAGATTTTTTTCCGGTTTGTTTTTTCTGGTTTTTTCCAGTTTTTTTTTATTTATTTTTTTTTTACGTTCTGCTGACCCTCGTTCTTTAAATGACGCTATCCCAAGGAGGAAACGTAAAAGCGAGCCGTAATGGCCTCATCTTTGGGAAGCTCCTCCGGTTTTTTTTCACAGTTTTTTCCCGGATTTTTTTTTCCGGTTTGTTTTTTCCGGTTTTTTCCATTTTTTTTAACGTTCTGCTGACCCTCGTTCTTTAAAAGACGCTATCCCGAGGAGGACACCAAAAGGCGAGCCGTAATGGCCTCATCTTTGGCAAGCTCCTCCGGTTTTTTCATAGTTTTTTTTCCGGTTTGTTTTTTTCTGGTTTTTTCCATTTTTTTTACGTTGTGCTGACCCTCGTTCTTTAAATGACGCTATCCCGAGGAGGACACCTAAAGGCGAGCCATAATGGCCTCATTTTTGGCAAGCTCTTCCGGCTTTTTTCCCCAGTTTTTTCCCGGATTTTTTTTCCGGTTTGTTTTTTTCGGTTTTTTCCTTTTTTTTTTACGTTCTGCTGACCCTCGATCTTTAAATGACGCTATCCCGAGGAGGACACCTAAAGGCGTGCCGTAATGGCCTCATCTTTGGGAAGCTCCTCCAGTTTTTTTTTCCTGAATTTTTTCCGGTTTTTTTCGTTTTTTTTTTTTGTTTTTTTACGTTCTGCCGACCCTCGTTCTTTAAATGACGCTATCCCGAGGAGTACACCTAAAGGCGAGCCATAATGGCCTCATCTTTGGCAAGCTCCTTCGGTTTTTTTCACAGTTTTTTTCCAGATTTTTTTTCCGGTTTGTTTTTTTCCAGGTTTTTTTTTAAACGTTCTGTTGACCCTCGTTCTTTAAATGACTTTATCTTGAGGAGGACCCCTAAAGCCTAGCCGTAATGGCCTCATTTTTGGCAAGCTTGATGAGATATTTTGGAGGAAAAATAAATTTCTCCCAGAACACCCAAAACTAACCGGCAAGTGCACCGAGTCGTATCAAGTAATAAAAACTCACGGGAGTGAGGTCGATCCCACAGGGATTGAAGGATTGAGCAATTTTAGTTTAGTGGTTGATTTAGTCAAGCGAATCGAGTGTTGGTTGGGTGATTTGTGATTTGCAGAATGTAAATTGCATGAAAGTAAATAGTGCAGGAAATTAAATTTCTGAATCTTAAGGAACAAGGAATTAAATGGCAGAAACTTAAAGTGCAAGAAATGTAAATTGCGGAATCTTAAAGTGCAAGGAATGTAAATTGCTTGAAATGTAAAGGGGATTGGGATGTGGATTTGCAGAAATTAAACAAGGAAAAATTAAATTGCATCAAACAGAAGAGGGAAAGGGAATTGGGATTGAACCGGATATGAAGCAGAAAAGTAAATGAACATAGAAAGGAAAGAAACAGAATGTAAATTGGAGATTTGGATCTCAGGACCCAGAGACTAGAAAACCAAGTCTAGATCTCAATGCCTTCCTAGATCCAACAAGAACAATTGCAAGGAAATTGTAAATTGCAAAGAAAAGAGATCAAGAGCAATTAACCGGAAATGAAATTCAATTAGAAGTAAAGAAACAGAGAGATCCAAGATTGAGATTTAAACAGAATTTCTTCAATTCTCCAATCCAAGATCCAAGACAAATGTAAAATGAAATTGAAAGCAATGGAAACAAAGAAATTAAAGTTCAAAAGCTCTCCGAAAACTATTATGAAAATTCCAAAAGGAAAGCCCCCCAAAGAACTTGAATTCTATCCTATTTATACACTTTCTTCAAATGATCTTCAAGCCTTGAGTTGGGCCTTTGCTCTTGGTGGAATTGGGTTGAAAGAGGCCTTGGTTGATTGCTCTTGAAGTTTGGAGAAGAACTGAAGTGAACCAATTGAACCGGTTTTGAAGTTAGCAAAAGTTGGACCAAAAGTTTGAGCCAAAGTTAGGGGTCTAACTTTGGCTCCAACTTTTCATAGCAGCAAACACATTTTTCTGGTATGCACGTTGGTGCCAACGTTAGGGGTCTAACTTTGACCCTAACGTTGGCCTTGCCTTGTATGCTAGTGGCGCCAACGTTAGCCTCCAAATTAGGGGGCTAACGTTGGCGCAAACGTTGGCCCCTCTCCCTTGTGTTTTCATGTGCCAACGTTAGCCTCCAAGTTAGGGGGCTAACGTTGGCGCAAACGTTGGATGGCCATGGGGGAATTCATGTGCCAACGTTAGCCTCCAAGTTAGGGGGCTAACGTTGGCGCAAACGTGGGATGGCCAGGGAGGAAATTTCAAGTTCCAACATTAGCCTCCAAGTTAGGGGGCTAACTTTGGGGCTAACTTCTTGCTTCCTGGTTCAATTTCACTTATTCCATTGTCCTCTCTTCACTCCTAGCCATTCCTCTTTGCTTCAACCTTTCTCCAAGCTTTCTTCACCTATCATTAATCAACCAAACTCATCAAAGCTATGCTCAAAATCATGAGATATTCATTCTTTCATAATATGCAACAAATATAGCATAAAACCTCATGAAATGGCATGAATTCATATATGGTTGGTTCAATCAAGGGAAACATGAAAATCTACTCAATTAGCTTGCTTGTAGCTCAAGAAAGTGCATAATTCTAATGAAAACAAGAGAAAAAGACTAGTTAAAATAGGCTAAGATGACTTGTCATCACAACACCAAACTTAATGCTTGCTTGTCCCCAAGCAAGAAATAAATTTATGCTCCAAGATTCTTTTAATTAAGATGGATTGAGGAACACTTGTAAAGTGCAGTGAGTGAAGTGATCAAGTATCAGTGGGGTAAACTCTAAATCATATGCTCATGCAAGGGTTTCAGTGCTCACTAGTCCTTACATATTGGGAGTCGTAGGTCTTAGGATTTTCATCCAAATGGTACCATGGAGATCTCTTTATATGTAATCACCTTGAAGCAGTTTATAGTTTCTGTGCTTTGGCCTCGACTCTAAGTATCATGTCTCAAAGCGGCTCTTTAGATAAGCTTTCAATCAATACTCCTAAACCAGTTGGTTTTAAGGTATTAGGTGTTAAAGCACCCCTAAGGATTTACTTGCTCAAGCCTCTTTCCTTGACACACTTCAACCACAAGCATTTACTAGGATAACAACTCTTTGAGTTTTTGTTTCTTTCTTTCTTTTTCTGCCTAGTAATTGATGCTCAGAGCCTTGGGCCATATTCTTTTTGTTTTTGTATTTTCTTTTCTTTCTTTTGTTTTGTTTGCTGCTTCTCAGATCAATAAGTTTTTGAGATTCTCCACAATACTTCTTTGAACTTCATGTCCCGCCTATGAGCTCCCATGCAAGTTTTCACAAGCATGCAACCTCAATACAAAATCATACAACTAGAACCACCACTTCTCCTAATCTTTTGATTCCCTCGAAATTGTTTGATTCCTCAATCCTTCTTTTTAAAGAACTTTCATGTGATGCATTTCTTGGAAATTGAGTGCAAACAAGTTTTGAAGATGAGAATGTTGTGAATGATCAAACATCTTGCTTATTGAATTATAAAGAGAGAAATTATACTATGCATGCAGGCAGGGGTATATAGAAAGAAATTATACTATGCAGTGATGACAAGTCATCTTAGCCTATTTTAACTAGTCTTTTTCTTTTGTTTTCATTAGAATTATACACTTTCTTGAGCTACAAGCAAGCTAATTGAGTAGATTTTCATGTTTCCCTTGATTGAACCAACCATATATGAATTTATGCCATTTCATGAGGTTTTATGCTATATTTGTTGCATATTATAAAAGAATGAATATCTCATGATTTTGAGCATAGCTTTGATGAGTTTGGTTGATTAATGATAGGTGAAGAAAGCTTGGAGAAAGGTTGAAACAAAGAGGAATGGCTAGGAGTGAAGAGAGGACAATGGAATAAGTGAAATTGAACCAGGAGGCATGAAGTTAGCCCCAACGTTAGCCCCCTAACTTGGAGGCTAACGTTAGGCATGAAGATTTCTCCCTGGGCTCCCCACGTTTGAACCAACGTTAGCCCCCTAACTTGGAGGCTAACGTTGGCAAGAGAAACTTTTTCCCTGGGCACCAACGTTTGCGCCAACGTTAGCCCCCTAACTTGGAGGCTAACGTTGGCACATAAATTACAAAGGGGGAAGGGCCAACGTTTGCGCCAACGTTAGCCCCCTAACTTGGAGGCTAACGTTGGCGCCACTAGCATATAAGCAAGGCCAACGTTAGGGTCAAAGTTAGACCCCTAACGTTGGCACCAACGTGCATACCAGTAAATTTTGCTTGCTGCTATGAAAAGTTGGAGCCAAAGTTAGACCCCTAACTTTGGCTCAAACGTTAGGTCCAACTATGGCTAACTTCAAAACCGGTTCAATTGGTTCACTTTGGTTCTTCTTCAAACTTCAAGAGCAATCAACCAAGGCCTCTTTCAACCCAATTCCACCAAGAACAAAGGCCCAACTCAAGGCTTGAAGATCATTTTGGAAAGTGTATAAAGAGGATAGAATTCAAGTTATTCAGAGAGCTTTCCTTTTAGAATTTTCATAATAGTTTTCGGAGAGCTTTTGAACTTGGGTGAACTTTAATTTCTTGTTTTCAATTGCTTTCAATTTCATTTGACATTTGTCTTGGATCATGGATTGGAGAATTGAAGAAATTCTGTTTCAATCTCAATCTTGGATCTCTCTGTTTCTTTACTGTTAATTGAATTCCATTTCCGGTTCATTGTTCTTCATCTCTTTTCTTTGCAATTTACAATTCCCTTGCTATTGTTCTTGTTGGATCTAGGAAGGCATTGAGATCTAGACTTGGTTTTCTAGTCTCTGGGTCCTGAGATCTGAATTTCTCATTTCAATTCCCTGTTTATTGCTTTTTCTGTTCATTTACTTTACTGCTTCAAGATCCGGTTCAATCCCAATTCCCTTTCCCTCTTCTGTTTGATGCAATTTAATTTTTCCTTGTTTAATTTCTGCAAATCCACATCCCAATCCCCTTTACATTTCAAGCAATTTACATTCCTTGCACTTTAAGATTCCGCAATTTACATTTCTTGCACTCTAAGCTTCCGCCATTTAATCTCTTGTTCTTTACGTTTCAGCAATTTATTTCTTGTTCTCTTTACTTCAATGCAATTTAATTCTGCAAGTCACAAAACCATCAACCAAATCTTGATTCGCTTGACTAAATCAACCACTAAACTAAAATTGCTCAATCCTTCAATCCCTGTGGGATCGACCTCACTCCCGTGAGTTTTTATTACTTGATACGACCCGGTGCACTTGCCGGTTAGTTTTGGGTGTTTTGGGAGAGATTCGTTTCTCAACAAAATATCTCATCAAGTTTTTTGGCGCCGTTGCCGGGGATTGATTAGATTGACAATAATTAAGTGAGGTGGTAATCTAGATCAAGCACTTTTTCTTTAATTTTGACTAACCCACTAACTGTTTGAAGTTTTGCCTGAGTTAATAGAAACCTCATTCTAGCAATAGAGTGAAATTTCCTTGGCTCATCCTGCTGAATATGATTTTCATAGCTTGAAAAACAAACGAGAGGAGTGGTTTTCGTTCATTTCTCTCTCAAGTTTGCTAACTGTTTGATACTTTGTGTCAATTGATCCTTCAATCATACCCTGGCCTGAATATGCTCTATCTTCACTTGAATTGGTTGTGACTGTGCAGATCATGGAAGGGAACTCAACAAATCCTAGCAATCATGAGAGTAATACCCCCACCATGGATGATAATGTAACCCATAGCTCGAAGCAACTATCCATAGCCATGAATGATGTTGCCCAATGGTTTGAAGCTTTTCCACAAGGAAGCATTATCGGATGGGAAGAATTGATGAATGGACTCCTAGTCAAATTTAACCCATCACAAAGAGTTGTTAAGCAAGAGGCAGAAGTGCATCCAGTAGAGAAAGAAATTGAAGGTGCTCGTGCAGTAATAAGCCAAAACAAGCAGATGCATCAGCAGACTCTACAACAATTAGATATGATGGCTAGAAAAATCATTGAGTTGAGACATGTTGTAGTACATACATACAACCTGACTCAAAGCTCATATGGGTGTAATCAAGATGAACAAAGCTTTGGGGTCATTAACCATGAGCAACAAAGCTATGAGCAACTACAAGCTCCAAGCAATCACTCCAGCATGCATCAGAACAGGCCTCAGAATGATGTGTACACTCCACCTTGGAGAACTCATTCTAATGGGAGGGGGTTGAGAACCAAAACCAAAGACCAAGGGACTTCAACTGCAACAATCCCAACTTCAAAAACCAACTTAAAACACACCCCCACAACAACAATCACACACACTTCCAACCTCGTCCTACCTCACCATTCACTCAAAATGACCTTCATCAACCACCACAATTGCCACAACCACTTCCAACCTTTCAAAGGATCTATATTCTAGAAATGCTGATGGAAAGGTCCATCAAAATTCAAGAAATGATGGCAATAGAGCGGGAAGAAATAAAGAAGCATCAAGAGATGATAAGCAAGAACCAGGAGGCTTCACTCAGAAGACTTGAAAGGCAGGTGGAACAATTAGTGCAAAACCTTGCTGAATTGGGTGAGAAAAAGGGGACTCTGAACCCAAAGAGCCATGAAAAGGATGCTGTGTTGAAAGAGAAGGGAGTCATGGAGGAAAATAAGAAGGCTATGGAAAGAGAAATAGAGGGAAGGAAGCCCATAGCAAGAGGAGGAAACCTGAGGCAACAGAAGCCTCAACTTCCATGAGCACAGAGTGAAGGATGTCAAGCTAGTGACAATAAAAGAGCGCTTGTTGGGAGGCAACCCAACCCGAGGTAGTTTTCTGTTCATAACTAGTTTAATAAAAAGGTTAATTAGTTTTATCTATAATGCAAGAAGCTAAGTTTGGTGTTGCACACCAAAACAATCTAAGGGAGAATGAAAGATTCTAAGTTTGGTGTTCCACCAAAATCTCATCATAAAACACACTCTCACCTTCTACATAATGATGGCTTCAAGCATATTGGATAAACTAGTTAACTATTCTGCTGTTTCCTAGTTTCAGTTTTATTGCTTTTGAAAAAGAAGAAAAAGAGTTTCACACATGGTTAATCTAATGCATCGTCAAGGTACTAAGTTTGGTGTCCCCACACCAAAGTAAGTTCAAAAAGCCCGCAAATAAATCATGCAAGCTAACCATTTTTCAAGTGCTTGGGAAACAAGCAACTTTCAATATCATTACAGAGATCCATACAAGCTGTTAGAAGGATTAAGCATCATCAACCAAAGAAACAAAAGACGAACCTAAAGGCCAGTAATGATGATGATGAGAAGAAGGAAAGCAAGTAAACTTCAACAGGTTGTATTGTTAAGTCATTATTTTGCATCAAATGTTGCTGTAATTGAAAGTTGGATTGTATTCTGATCTGCCCTGCCTATCTGCATAGCATAGTTTTTTTTATTTACCCCTGCCTGCATAGCATAGTCTTTCTTTATGATTCAATAAGCAAGATGCTTGATCATTCACAACATTCTTATCTTTAAAACTTGTTTGCACTCAATTTTTCAAGAATGCATCACATGAAAGTTCTTTGAAAAGAAGGATTGAGGAATTAAACAATTTTGAGGCAAGCAAAAGATTAGGAGAAGTAGTAGTTCTAGTTGTGTGATTTTGTATTGAGGTTGCATGCTTGTGAAAACTTGCATGGGAGCTCATAGGCGGGACATGAAGTTCAAAGAAGTATTGTGGAGATTCTCAAAAATTTATTGATCCAAGAAGCAGCAAACAAAACAAAGGAAAATAAAGAAAATACAAAAGCAAAAAGAACATGGCCCAAGGCTCTGAGCATCAATTACTAGGCAGAAAAAGAAAGAAAGAAACAAAAACTCAAAGAGTTGTTATCCTAGTAAATGCTTGTGGTTGAGATGTGTCAAGGAAAGAGGCTTGAGCAAGTAAATCCTTAGGGGTGCTTCAACACCTAATACCTTAAGACCAACTGGTTTAGGAGTATTGATTGAAAGCTTATCTAAAAAGCCGCCTTGAGACATGATACTTAGAGTCGAGGCCAAAGCACAGAAACTATAAGCTGCTTCAAGGTGATTACATATAAAGAGATCTCCATGATACCATTTGGATGAAAATCCTAAGACCTACGACTCCCAATATGTGAGGACTAGTGAGCACTGAAGCCCTTGCATAAGCATATGATTTAGAATTTATCCTACTGATACTTGATCACTTCACTCACTGCACTTTACAAGTGTTCCTCAATCCATCTTAATTGAAAGAACCTTGGAGCATAAATCTATTTCTTGCTTGGGGACAAGCAAGCTTTAAGTTTGGTGTTGTGATGACAAGTCATCTTAGCCTATTTTAACTAGTCTTTTTCTTTTGTTTTCATTAGAATTATACACTTTCTTGAGCTACAAGCAAGCTAATTGAGTAGATTTTCATGTTTCCCTTGATTGAACCAACCATATATGAATTTATGCCATTTCATGAGGTTTTATGCTATATTTGTTGCATATTATGAAAGAATGAATATCTCATGATTTTTAGCATAGCTTTGATGAGTTTGGTTGATTAATGATAGGTGAAGAAAGCTTGGAGAAAGGTTGAAACAAAGAGGAATGGCTAGGAGTGAAGAGAGGACAATGGAATAAGTGAAATTGAACCAGGAGGCATGAAGTTAGCCCCAACGTTAGCCCCCTAACTTGGAGGCTAACGTTAGGCATGAAGATTTCTCCCTGGGCTCCCCACGTTTGAACCAACGTTAGCCCCCTAACTTGGAGGCTAACGTTGGCAAGAGAAACTTTTTCCCTGGGCACCAACGTTTGCGCCAACGTTAGCCCCCTAACTTGGAGGCTAACGTTGGCACATAAATTACAAAGGGGGAAGGGCCAACGTTTGCGCCAACGTTAGCCCCCTAACTTGGAGGCTAACGTTGGCGCCACTAGCATATAAGCAAGGCCAACGTTAGGGTCAAAGTTAGACCCCTAACGTTGGCACCAACGTGCATACCAGTAAATTTTGCTTGCTGCTATGAAAAGTTGGAGCCAAAGTTAGACCCCTAACTTTGGCTCAAACGTTAGGTCCAACTATGGCTAACTTCAAAACCGGTTCAATTGGTTCACTTTGGTTCTTCTTCAAACTTCAAGAGCAATCAACCAAGGCCTCTTTCAACCCAATTCCACCAAGAACAAAGGCCCAACTCAAGGCTTTAAGATCATTTTGGAAAGTGTATAAATAGGATAGAATTCAAGTTATTCAGAGAGCTTTCCTTTTAGAATTTTCATAATAGTTTTCGAAGAGCTTTTGAACTTGGGTGAACTTTAATTTCTTGTTTTCAATTGCTTTCAATTTCATTTGACATTTGTCTTGGATCTTGGATTGGAGAATTGAAGAAATTCTGTTTCAATCTCAATCTTGGATCTCTCTGTTTCTTTACTGTTAATTGAATTCCATTTCCAGTTCATTGTTCTTCATCTCTTTTCTTTGCAATTTACAATTCCCTTGCTATTGTTCTTGTTGGATCTAGGAAGGCATTGAGATCTAGACTTGGTTTTCTAGTCTCTGGGTCCTGAGATCTGAATTTCTCATTTCAATTCCCTGTTTATTGCTTTTTCTGTTCATTTACTTTACTGCTTCAAGATCCGGTTCAATCCCAATTCCCTTTCCCTCTTCTGTTTGATGCAATTTAATTTTTCCTTGTTTAATTTCTGCAAATCCACATCCCAATCCCCTTTACATTTCAAGCAATTTACATTCCTTGCACTTTAAGATTCCGCAATTTACATTTCTTGCACTCTAAGCTTCCGCCATTTAATCTCTTGTTCTTTACGTTTCAGCAATTTATTTCTTGTTCTCTTTACTTCAATGCAATTTAATTCTGCAAGTCACAAAACCATCAACCAAATCTTGATTCGCTTGACTAAATCAACCACTAAACTAAAATTGCTCAATCCTTCAATCCCTGTGGGATCGACCTCACTCCCGTGAGTTTTTATTACTTGATACGACCCGGTGCACTTGCCGGTTAGTTTTGGGTGTTTTGGGAGAGATTCGTTTCTCAACAAAATATCTCATCATGCAGATAGGCAGGGCAATTAAGGATACAATCCAACTTTCAATCACAGCAATATTTGATGTAGAACAATCACTTAACAATACAACCTGTTGGAGTTCAATTGCTTTTCTTTTTCTCATCATCATCATTGCTGGCCTTTAGGTTCATCTTTTGTTCTTTGGTTGATGATGCTTAATCCTTCCAACAGCTTGTATTGACCTTTGCAATGATATTGAAAGTTGCTTGTCCCCCAAGCACTTGAAAAATGGTTAGCTTGCATGATTTATTTGCGGGCTTTTTGAACTTACTTTGGTGTGGGAACACCAAACTTAGTACCTTGCCCATGGTTAACCATGTGTGATAATTTCTTTTTCTTTTTCAAAAGTGATAGAACTGGAAACTAAGAAAAGCATTAAAATGGCTAACTAGTTCATCCAGTATGCTTGAAGCCTACATTATGCAGAAAGTGAGAATGTGTTTTAATGGGGTTTTGGTGGACACCAAACTTAGAATCCTTCATTCTCCCTTAGATTGTTTTGGTGTGCAACACCAAACTTAGCTTCTTGCATTATAGATAAAACTAATTAACCTTTTTATTAAAATAGTTAAGAACAGAAAACTACCTCGGGTTGGGTTGCCTCCCAACAAGCGCTCTTTTATTGTCACTAGCTTGACATCCTTCACTCTGTGCTCATGGAAGTTGAGGCTTCTGTTGCCTCAGGTTTCCTCCTCTTGCTATGGGCTTCCTTCCCTCTATTTCTCTTTCTATAGCCTTCTTATTTTCCTCCATGACTCCCTTCTCTTTCAACACAGCATCCTTTTCATGGCTCTTTGGGTTCAGAGTCCCTTTTTTCTCACCCAATTCAGCAAGGTTTTGCACTAATTGTTCCACCTGCCTTTCAAATCTTCTGAGTGAAGCCTCCTGGTTCTTGCTTATCATCTCTTTATGCTTCTTTATTTCTTCCCGCTCTATTGCCATCATTTCTTGAATTTTGATGGACCTCTCCATCAGCATTTCTAGAATATAGATCCTTTGAAAGGTTGGAAGTGGTTGAGGCAATTGTGGTGGTTGATTAAGGTCATTTTGAGTGAATGGTGAGGTAGGACGGGGTTGGAAGTGTGTGTGATTGTTGTTGTGGGGGTGTGTTTTAAGTTGATTTTTGAAGTTGGGATTGTTGCAGTTGAAGTCCCTTGGTCTTTGGTTTTGGTTTTCAACCCCTCTCCCATTAGAATGAGTTCTCCAAGGTGGATTGTATACATCATTCTGAGGCCTGTTCTGGAGCATGCTAGAGTGATTTCTTGGAGCTTGTAGTTGCTCATAGCTTTGTTGCTCATGGTTAATGGCCCCAAAGCTTTGTTCAGCTTGATTACACCCATATGAGCTTTGAGTCAGGTTGTATGTATGTACTACAGCATGCCTCAATTCAGTGAATTTTCTAGCCATCATATCTAGTTGTTGCAGAGTTTGCTGATGCATCTGCTTGTTTTGGATTATTACTGCACGAGCACCTTCAATTTCTTTCTCTAATGGATGCACTTCTGCCTCTTGCTTAACAACTCTTTGTAATGGGTTAAATTTGACTAGGAGTCCATTCATCAATTCTTCCCATCCGATAATGCTTCCTTGCGGAAAAGCTTCAAACCATTGGGCAACATCATTCATGGCTATGGATGGTTGCTTCGAACCATGGGTTACATTATCGTCCAAGGTGGGGGTATTACTCTCATGATTGCTCGAATTTGTTGAGTTCCCTTCCATGATCTGCACAGTCACAACCAATTCAAGTGAAGATAGAGCATATTCAGGCCAGGATATGGTTGAAGGATCAGTTGACACAAAGTATCAAACAGTTGGCAAACTTGAGAGAGAAATGAACGAAAACCACTCCTCTCGTTTGTTTTTCAAGCTATGAAAATCATATTCAGCAGGATGAGCCAAGGAAATTTCACTCTATTGCTAGAATGAGGTTTCTATTAGCTCAGGCAAAACTTCAAACAGTTAGTGGGTTAGTCAAAATTAAAGACAAAGTGCTTGATCTAGATTACCACCTCACTTAATCATTGTCAATCTAATCAATCCCCGGTAACGGCGCCAAAAACTTGATGAGATATTTTGGAGGAAAAATAAATTTCTCCCAGAACACCCAAAACTAACCGGCAAGTGCACCGGGTCGTATCAAGTAATAAAAACTCACGGGAGTGAGGTCGATCCCACAGGGATTGAAGGATTGAGCAATTTTAGTTTAGTGGTTGATTTAGTCAAGCGAATCGAGTGTTGGTTGGGTGATTTGTGATTTGCAGAATGTAAATTGCATGAAAGTAAATAGTGCAGGAAATTAAATTTCTGAATCTTAAGGAACAAGGAATTAAATGGCAGAAACTTAAAGTGCAAGAAATGTAAATTGCGGAATCTTAAAGTGCAAGGAATGTAAATTGCTTGAAATGTAAAGGGGATTGGGATGTGGATTTGCAGAAATTAAACAAGAAAAAATTAAATTGCATCAAACAGAAGAGGGAAAGGGAATTGGGATTGAACCGGATATGAAGCAGAAAAGTAAATGAACATAGAAAGGAAAGAAACAGAATGTAAATTGGAGATTTGGATCTCAGGACCCAGAGACTAGAAAACCAAGTCTAGATCTCAATGCCTTCCTAGATCCAACAAGAACAATTGCAAGGAAATTGTAAATTGCAAAGAAAAGAGATCAAGAGCAATTAACCGGAAATGAAATTCAATTAGAAGTAAAGAAACAGAGAGATCCAAGATTGAGATTTAAACAGAATTTCTTCAATTCTCCAATCCAAGATCCAAGACAAATGTAAAATGAAATTGAAAGCAATGGAAACAAAGAAATTAAAGTTCAAAAGCTCTGCGAAAACTATTATGAAAATTCCAAAAGGAAACCCCCCAAAGAACTTGAATTCTATCCTATTTATACACTTTCTTCAAATGATCTTCAAGCCTTGAGTTGGGCCTTTGCTCTTGGTGGAATTGGGTTGAAAGAGGCCTTGGTTGATTGCTCTTGAAGTTTGGAGAAGAACCGAAGTGAACCAATTGAACCGGTTTTGAAGTTAGCAAAAGTTGGACCAAAAGTTTGAGCCAAAGTTAGGGGTCTAACTTTGGCTCCAACTTTTCATAGCAGCATACACATTTTTCTGGTATGCACGTTGGTGCCAACGTTAGGGGTCTAACTTTGACCCTAACGTTGGCCTTGCCTTGTATGCTAGTGGCGCCAACGTTAGCCTCCAAGTTAGGGGGCTAACGTTGGCGCAAACGTTGGCCCCTCTCCCTTGTGTTTTCATGTGCCAACGTTAGCCTCCAAGTTAGGGGGCTAACGTTGGCGCAAACGTTGGTTGGCCATGGGGGAATTCATGTGCCAACGTTAGCCTCCAAGTTAGGGGGCTAACGTTGGCGCAAACGTGGGATGGCCAGGGAGGAAATTTCAAGTTCCAACGTTAGCCTCCAAGTTAGGGGGCTAACGTTGGGGCTAACTTCTTGCTTCCTGGTTCAATTTCACTTATTCCATTGTCCTCCCTTCACTCCTAGCCATTCCTCTTTGCTTCAACCTTTCTCCAAGCTTTCTTCACCTATCATTAATCAACCAAACTCATTAAAGCTATGCTCAAAATCATGAGATATTCATTCTTTCATAATATGCAACAAATATAGCATAAAACCTCATGAAATGTAATGAATTCATATACGGTTGGTTCAATCAAGGGAAACATGAAAATCTACTCAATTAGCTTGCTTGTAGCTCAAGAAAGTGCATAATTCTAATGAAAACAAGAGAAAAAGACTAGTTAAAATAGGCTAAGATGACTTGTCATCAAAGCTCCTCCAGTTTTTTTTCACAGTTTTTTCCCGGATTTTTTTTCGGTTTGTTTTTTTTCGGTTTTTTCCATTTTTTTTACGTTCTGTTGACCCTCGTTCTTTAAATGACGCTATCCGAGGAGGACACCTAAAGGCGAGCCGTAATGGCCTCATCTTCGGGAAGCTCCTCCAGTTTTTTTCACAGTTTTTTTCCAGATTTTTTCCGGTTTTTTTTTTACGTTCTGCTGACCCTCATTCTTTAAATGACTCCATCCCGAGGAGGACACCTAAAGGTGAGCCGTAATGGCTCATTTTTTTTTCCGTTTGCTTTTTTCCGGTTAATTCCAGTTTTTTTTTTTTTTTTTTTTTTTTTTTTTTTTTTTTTTTTTTTTTTTTTTTTTTTTTTTTTTTACGTTCTGC
Source organism: Arachis hypogaea (assembly GCF_003086295.3). Classification (NCBI taxonomy): domain Eukaryota; kingdom Viridiplantae; phylum Streptophyta; class Magnoliopsida; order Fabales; family Fabaceae; genus Arachis; species Arachis hypogaea. The sequence goes on along the minus strand of NC_092046.1, from coordinate 77,485,134 downwards.
TCACCCTCGTTCTTTAAATGACGCTATCCTGAGGAGGACACCTAAAGCCGAGCCGTAATGGCCTCATCTTTGGCAAGCTCCTCCGGTTTGTTTTTTTCTGGTTTTGTTCCAGGTTTTTTTTTTTTTTTTTTTTTTACGTTCTGCTGACCCTCGTTCTTTAAATGACGCTATCCCGAGGAGGAAACGTAAAAGTGAGCCCTAATGGCCTCATCTTTAGGAAGCTCCTCCGTTTTTTTTTTCACAGTTTTTTCCCGGATTATCTTTCCGGTTTTTTTTTTTTTTTTTTTATTACGTTCTGCTGACCCTCGTTCTTTAAAAGACGCTATCCCGAGGAGGACACCTAAAGGCGAGCCGTACTGGCCTCATCTTTGGCAAGCTCCTCCGATTTTTTCACAGTTTTTTTCCCAGATTTTTTTCCGGTTTGTTTTTTCTGGTTTTTTCCAGTTTTTTTTTGTTTATTTTTTTTTACGTTCTGCTGACCCTCGTTCTTTAAATGACGCTATCCCAAGGAGGAAACGTAAAAGCGAGCCGTAATGGCCTCATCTTTGGGAAGCTCCTCCGGTTTTTTTTCATAGTTTTTTCCCGGATTTTTTTTTCCGGTTTGTTTTTTTCCGGTTTTTTCCATTTTTTTTAACGTTCTGCTGACCCTCGTTCTTTAAAAGACGCTATCCCGAGGAGGACACCAAAAGGCGAGCCGTAATGGCCTCATCTTTGGCTAGCTCCTCCGGTTTTTTCACAGTTTTTTTTCCGGTTTGTTTTTTTCTGGTTTTTTCCATTTTTTTTTACGTTGTGCTGACCCTCGTTCTTTAAAAGACGCTATCCCGAGGAGGACACCTAAAGGCGAGCCGTAATGGCCTCATTTTTGGCAAGCTCTTCCGGCTTTTTTCCCCAGTTTTTTCCCGGATTTTTTTTTCCGGTTTGTTTTTTCCGGTTTTTTCCATTTTTTTTTTACGTTCTGCTGACCCTCGATCTTTAAATGACGCTATCCCGAGGAGGACACCTAAAGGCGAGCCGTAATGGCCTCATCTTTGGCAAGCTCCTCAGGTTTTTTTTCACAGTTTTTTTCCGAATTTTTTTCCGGTTTTTTCCAGTTTTTTTTTCCTTTTTTTTTTCTGCTGACCCTCGTTCTTTAAATGACGCTATCCCGAGGAGGACACCTAAAGGCGAGCTGTAATGGCCTCATCTTTGGCAAGCTCCTCCAGTTTTTTTTTCACAGTTTTTTTCCCGAATTTTTTCCGGATTTTTTCGTTTTCTTTTTTTTTTTTTTATTACGTTCTGCTGACCCTCGTTCTTTAAAAGACGCTATCCCGAGGAGGACACCTAAAGGCGAGCCGTACTGGCCTCATCTTTGGCAAGCTCCTCCGATTTTTTCACAGTTTTTTTCCAAGATTTTTTTCCGGTTTGTTTTTTCTGGTTTTTTCCAGTTTTTTTTTGTTTATTTTTTTTTTACGTTCTGCTGACCCTCGTTCTTTAAATGACGCTATCCCAAGGAGGAAACGTAAAAGCGAGCCGTAATGGCCTCATCTTTGGGAAGCTCCTCCGGTTTTTTTTCATAGTTTTTTCCCGGATTTTTTTTTCCGGTTTGTTTTTTTCCGGTTTTTTCCATTTTTTTTAACGTTCTGCTGACCCTCGTTCTTTAAAAGACGCTATCCCGAGGAGGACACCAAAAGGCGAGCCGTAATGGCCTCATCTTTGGCTAGCTCCTCCGGTTTTTTCACAGTTTTTTTTCCGGTTTGTTTTTTTCTGGTTTTTTCCATTTTTTTTTACGTTGTGCTGACCCTCGTTCTTTAAAAGACGCTATCCCGAGGAGGACACCTAAAGGCGAGCCGTAATGGCCTCATTTTTGGCAAGCTCTTCCGGCTTTTTTCCCCAGTTTTTTCCCGGATTTTTTTTTCCGGTTTGTTTTTTCCGGTTTTTTCCATTTTTTTTTTACGTTCTGCTGACCCTCGATCTTTAAATGACGCTATCCCGAGGAGGACACCTAAAGGCGAGCCGTAATGGCCTCATCTTTGGCAAGCTCCTCAGGTTTTTTTTCACAGTTTTTTTCCGAATTTTTTTCCGGTTTTTTCCAGTTTTTTTTTCCTTTTTTTTTTCTGCTGACCCTCGTTCTTTAAATGACGCTATCCCGAGGAGGACACCTAAAGGCGAGCTGTAATGGCCTCATCTTTGGCAAGCTCCTCCAGTTTTTTTTTCACAGTTTTTTTCCCGAATTTTTTCCGGATTTTTTCGTTTTCTTTTTTTTTTTTTTTTTTTACGTTCTGCCGACCCTCGTTCTTTAAATGACGCTATCCCGAGGAGTACACCTAAAGGCGAGCCATAATGGCCTCATCTTTGGCAAGCTCCTTCGGTTTTTTTCAAAGTTTTTTTCCCGATTTTTTTTCCGGTTTGTTTTTTCCCAGGTTTTTTTTTTAAACGTTCTGTTGACCCTCGTTCTTTAAATGACTTTATTCCGAGGAGGACCCCTAAAGGCTAGCCGTAATGGCCTCATTTTTGGCAAGCTCCTCCGGTTTTTTTTCACAGTTTTTTCCCGGATTTTTTTTCGGTTTGTTTTTTTTCGGTTTTTTCCATTTTTTTTTTTACGTTCTGTTGACCCTCGTTCTTTAAATGACGCTATCCCGAGGAGGACACCTAAAGGCGAGCCGTAATGGCCTCATCTTCGGGAAGCTCCTCCGGTTTTTTTTTCACAGATTTTTTCCTGAATTTTTTTTCCGGTTTGTTTTTTTCCGGTTTTTTCTAGTTTTTTTTTCTTTTTTTATCTGCTGACCCTCGTTCTTTAAATGACGGTATCCCGAGGAGGACACCTAAAGGCGAGCCGTGATGCCCTCATCTTTGGCAAGCTCCTCCAGTTTTTTTCACAGTTTTTTTCCAGATTTTTTCCGGTTTTTTTTTTTTACGTTCTGCTGACCCTCATTCTTTAAATGACTCTATCCCGAGGAGGACACCTAAAGGCGAGCCGTAATGGCCTCATTTTTTGCAAGCTCCTGCGGTTTGTTTTTTTCTGGTTTTGTTCCAGGTTTTTTTTTTTTTTTTTTTTACGTTCTGCTGACCCTCGTTCTTTAAATGACGCTATCCCGAGGAGGAAACGTAAAAGTGAGCCCTAATGGCCTCATCTTTAGGAAGCTCCTCCGTTTTTTTTTCACAGTTTTTTCCCGGATTATCTTTCCGGTTTTTTTTTTTTTTATTACGTTCTGCTGACCCTCGTTCATTAAAAGACGTTATCCCGAGGAGGACACCTAAAGGCGAGCCGTACTGGCCTCATCTTTGGCAAGCTCCTCCGATTTTTTCACAGTTTTTTTCCCAGATTTTTTTCCGGTTTGTTTTTTCTGGTTTTTTCCAGTTTTTTTTTTGTTTATTTTTTTTTTACGTTCTGCTGACCCTCGTTCTTTAAATGACGCTATCCCAAGGAGGAAACGTAAAAGCGAGCCGTAATGGCCTCATCTTTGGGAAGCTCCTCCGGTTTTTTTTCATAGTTTTTTCCCGGATTTTTTTTTCCGGTTTGTTTTTTTCCGGTTTTTTCCATTTTTTTTAACGTTCTGCTGACCCTCGTTCTTTAAAAGACGCTATCCCGAGGAGGACACCAAAAGGCGAGCCGTAATGGCATCATCTTTGGCTAGCTCCTCCGGTTTTTTCACAGTTTTTTTTCCGGTTTGTTTTTTTCTGGTTTTTTCCATTTTTTTTTACGTTGTGCTGACCCTCGTTCTTTAAAAGACGCTATCCCGAGGAGGACACCTAAAGGCGAGCCGTAATGGCCTCATTTTTGGCAAGCTCTTCCGGCTTTTTTCCCCAGTTTTTTCCCGGATTTTTTTTTCCGGTTTGTTTTTTCCGGTTTTTTCCATTTTTTTTTTACGTTCTGCTGACCCTCGATCTTTAAATGACGCTATCCCGAGGAGGACACCTAAAGGCGAGCCGTAATGGCCTCATCTTTGGCAAGCTCCTCAGGTTTTTTTTCACAGTTTTTTTCCGAATTTTTTTCCGGTTTTTTCCAGTTTTTTTTTCCTTTTTTTTTTCTGCTGACCCTCGTTCTTTAAATGACGCTATCCCGAGGAGGACACCTAAAGGCGAGCTGTAATGGCCTCATCTTTGGCAAGCTCCTCCAGTTTTTTTTTCACAGTTTTTTTCCCGAATTTTTTCCGGATTTTTTCGTTTTCTTTTTTTTTTTTTTTTTTTACGTTCTGCCGACCCTCGTTCTTTAAATGACGCTATCCCGAGGAGTACACCTAAAGGCGAGCCATAATGGCCTCATCTTTGGCAAGCTCCTTCGGTTTTTTTCAAAGTTTTTTTCCCGATTTTTTTTCCGGTTTGTTTTTTCCCAGGTTTTTTTTTTTAAACGTTCTGTTGACCCTCGTTCTTTAAATGACTTTATTCCGAGGAGGACCCCTAAAGGCTAGCCGTAATGGCCTCATTTTTGGCAAGCTCCTCCGGTTTTTTTCACAGTTTTTTCCCGGATTTTTTTTCGGTTTGTTTTTTTTCGGTTTTTTCCATTTTTTTTTTACGTTCTGTTGACCCTCGTTCTTTAAATGACGCTATCCCGAGGAGGACACCTAAAGGCGAGCCGTAATGGCCTCATCTTCGGGAAGCTCCTCCGGTTTTTTTTTCACAGATTTTTTCCTGAATTTTTTTTCCGGTTTGTTTTTTTCCGGTTTTTTCTAGTTTTTTTTTCTTTTTTATCTGCTGACCCTCGTTCTTTAAATGACGGTATCCCGAGGAGGACACCTAAAGGCGAGCCGTGATGCCCTCATCTTTGGCAAGCTCCTCCAGTTTTTTTCACAGTTTTTTTCCAGATTTTTTCCGGTTTTTTTTTTTACGTTCTGCTGACCCTCATTCTTTAAATGACTCTATCCCGAGGAGGACACCTAAAGGCGAGCCGTAATGGCCTCATTTTTTGCAAGCTCCTGCGGTTTGTTTTTTTCTGGTTTTGTTCCAGGTTTTTTTTTTTTTTTTTTTACGTTCTGCTGACCCTCGTTCTTTAAATGACGCTATCCCGAGGAGGAAACGTAAAAGTGAGCCCTAATGGCCTCATCTTTAGGAAGCTCCTCCGTTTTTTTTTCACAGTTTTTTCCCGGATTATCTTTCCGGTTTTTTTTTTTTTATTACGTTCTGCTGACCCTCGTTCATTAAAAGACGCTATCCCGAGGAGGACACCTAAAGGCGAGCCGTACTGGCCTCATCTTTGGCAAGCTCCTCCGATTTTTTCACAGTTTTTTTCCCAGATTTTTTTCCGGTTTGTTTTTTCTGGTTTTTTCCAGTTTTTTTTTTGTTTATTTTTTTTTTACGTTCTGCTGACCCTCGTTCTTTAAATGACGCTATCCCAAGGAGGAAACGTAAAAGCGAGCCGTAATGGCCTCATCTTTGGGAAGCTCCTCCGGTTTTTTTTCACAGTTTTTTCCCGGATTTTTTTTCCGGTTTGTTTTTTTCCAGTTTTTTCCATTTTTTTTAACGTTCTGCTGACCCTCGTTCTTTAAAAGACGCTATCCCGAGGAGGACACCAAAAGGCGAGCCGTAATGGCCTCATCTTTGGCTAGCTCCTCCGGTTTTTTCACAGTTTTTTTTCCGGTTTGTTTTTTTCTGGTTTTTTCCATTTTTTTTTACATTGTGCTGACCCTCGTTCTTTAAATGACGCTATCCCGAGGAGGACACCTAAAGGCGAGCCGTAATGGCCTCATTTTTGGCAAGCTCTTCCGGCTTTTTTCCCCAGTTTTTTCCCGGATTTTTTTTTCCGGTTTGTTTTTTCCGGTTTTTTCCATTTTTTTTTTTATGTTCTGCTGACCCTCGATCTTTAAATGACGCTATCCCGAGGAGGACACCTAAAGGCGAGCCGTAATGGCCTCATCTTTGGCAAGCTCCTCCAGTTTTTTTTTTCACAGTTTTTTTCCCGAATTTTTTCCGGATTTTTTCGTTTTTTTTTTTTTTTTTTTTTTTTTTTTACGTTCTGCCGACCCTTGTTCTTTAAATGACGCTATCCCGAGGAGTACACCTAAAGGCGAGCCATAATGGCCTCATCTTTGGCAAGCTCCTTCGGTTTTTTTCAAAGTTTTTTTCCGGTTTATTTTTTCCCAGGTTTTTTTTTTTTAAACGTTCTGTTGACCCTCGTTCTTTAAATGACTTTATTCCGAGGAGGACCCCTAAAGGCTAGCCGTAATGGCCTCATTTTTGGCAAGCTCCTGCGGGTTTTTTTCACAGTTTTTTCCCGGATTTTTTTTCGGTTTGTTTTTTTTTTCGGTTTTTTCCATTTTTTTTTTACGTTCTGTTGACCCTCGTTCTTTAAATGACGCTATCCCGAGGAGGACACCTATAGGCGAGCCGTAATGGCCTCATCTTCGGGAAGCTCCTCCGATTTTTTTTCACAGATTTTTTCCCGAATTTTTTTTCCGGTTTGTTTTTTTCCGGTTTTTTCCAGTTTTTTTTTTCTTTTTTTATCTGCTAACCCTCGTTCTTTAAATGATGCTATCCCGAGGAGGACACCTAAAGGCGAGCCGTGATGGCCTCATTTTTTGCAAGCTCCTCCGGTTTTTTTCACAGTTTTTTTCCCGGATTTTTTTTTCCGGTTTGTTTTTTCCGATTAATTCCTTTTTTTTTTTTTTTTACGTTCTGCTCACCCTCGTTCTTTAAATGATGCTATCCTGAGGAGGACACCTAAAGCCGAGCCATAATGGCCTCATCTTTGGCAAGCTCCTCCGGTTTGTTTTTTTCTGGTTTTGTTCCAGGTTTTTTTTTTTTTTTTTTTTACGTTCTGCTGACCCTCGTTCTTTAAATGACGCTATCCCGAGGTGGAAATGTAAAAGTGAGCCCTAATGGCCTCATCTTTAGGAAGCTCCTCCATTTTTTTTCACAGTTTTTTCCCGGATTTTCTTTCCGTTTTTTTTTTTTTTTTTTTTTTTTTTTTTTTTTTAACGTTCTGCTGACCCTCGTTCTTTAAAAGACGCTATCCCGAGGAGGACACCTAAAGGCGAGCCGTAATGGCCTCATCTTTGGCAAGATCCTCCGATTTTTTCACAGTTTTTTTCCCAGATTTTTTTCCGGATTGTTTTTTCTGGTTTTTTCCAATTTTTTTTATTTATTTTTTTTTTACGTTCTGCTGACCCTCGTTCTTTAAATGACGCTATCCCAAGGAGGAAACGTAAAAGCGAGCCGTAATGGCCTCATATTTGGGAAGCTCCTCCGGTTTTTTTTCACAGTTTTTTTCCCGGATTTTTTTTCCGGTTTGTTTTTTTCCGGTTTTTTCCAGTTTTTTTTTTAACGTTCTGCTAACCCTCGTTCTTTAAAAGACGCTATCCCGATGAGGACACCTAAAGGCGAGCCGTAATGGCCTCATCTTTGGCAAGCTCCTCCGGTTTTTTCACAGTTTTTTTCCGGTTTGCTTTTTTTTGGTTTTTTCCATTTTTTTTTTTTACGTTGTGCTGACCCTCGTTCTTTAAATGACGCTATCCCGAGGAGGACACCTAAAGGCGAGCCGTAATGGCCTCATTTTGGGCAAGCTCCTCCGGCTTTTTTCACAGTTTTTTTCCCAAATTTTTTTTTCCGGTTTTTTTTTTCCAGTTTTTTTCATGTTTCTTTTTTTTTTTTTCTTTAACGTTCTGCTGACCCTTATTCTTTAAATGACGCTATCCCGAGGAGGACACCTAAAGGCGAGCCGTTATGGCCTCATTTTTGGCAAGCTCCTCCGGTTTTTTTTCACAGTTTTTTTCCCGAATTTTTTTCCTATTTTTTTTTATATACGTTTTGCTGACCCTCGTTCTTTAAATGACACTATCCCGAGGAGGACACCTAAAGGCGAGCCGTAATGGCCTCATCTTTGGCAAGCTCCTCCGGTTTTTTTCACAGTTTTTTTCCCAGAATTTTCTCCAATTTCTTTATTTCAGGTTTTTTCCATTTTTTTTAACCTTCTGCTGACCCTCGTTCTTTAAATGACGCTATCCTGAGGAGGACACCTAAAGGCGAGCCGTAATGACCTAATTTTTGGCAAGCTCCTCCGGTTTTTTTCATAGTTTTTTTCCCAAATTTTTTTTTCGGTTTGTTTTTTTCCAGGTTTTTTTTTTTTTTTTTTTACATTATGCTGACCTTCATTCTTTAAATGACACTATCCCGAGGAGGAAACGTAAAAGTGAGCCGTAATGGCCTCATCTTTAGGAAGCTCCTCCATTTTTTTTTTTCACAGTTTTTTCCCGGATTTTTTTTTATACGTTCTGCTGACCCTCGTTCTTTAAAAGACGCTATCCCGAGGAGGACACCTAAAGGCGAGCCGTAATGGCCTCATCTTTGGCAAGCTCCTCCGATTTTTTCACAGTTTTTTTTCCAGAATTTTTTCCGGTTTGTTTTTTCCGGTTTCTTCCAGTTTTTTTTTTTACTTTTTTTTTACATTCTGCTGACCCTCGTTCTTTAAATAACGCTATCCTGAGGAGGACACCTAAAGGCGAGCCGTAATGGCCTCATCTTTGGCAAGCTCCTCCGGTTTTTTTCACAGTTTTTTTCCCAGATTTTTTTTTGATTTGTTTTTTTCTGGTTTTGTTCCAGGTATTTTTTTTATTTTTTATTTTTTTTTTTACGTTCTGCTGACCCTCGTTCTTTAAAAGACGCTATCCCGAGGAGGACACCTAAAGGCGAGCCGTAATGGCCTCATCTTTCGCAAGCTCCTCCGGTTTTTTCACAAATTTTTTCCCAGATTTTTTTCCGGTTTGTTTTTTTCTTGTTTTTTCCAGTTTTTATTTATTTATTTATTTATTTTTTACGTTCTACTGACCCTCGTTCTTTAAATGACGCTATCCCAAGGAGGAAACGTAAAAGCGAGCCGTAATGGCCTCATCTTTGGGAAGCTCCTCAGGTTTTTTTCACAGTTTTTTCCCGGATTTTTTTCCGGGGAGGACACCTAAAGGCGAGCCGTAATGGCCTCATTTTTGGCACGCTCCTCCGGTTTTTTTCACAGTTTTTTTCCCAGATTTTTTTTCCGGTTTGTTTTTTTCTGGTTTTTTCCAGTTTTTTTTTTTTTTTTTTTTTTAACGTTCTGCTGACCTTCGTTCTTTAAAAGACGCTATCCCGAGGAGGACACCTAAAGGCGAGCCATAATGGCCTCATCTTTGGCAAGCTCCTCCGGTTTTTTCACAGTTTTTTTTCCGGTTTGTATTTTTCTGGTTTTTTCCTTTTTTTTTTTTACATTGTGCTGACCCTCATTGTTTAAATGACGCTATCCCGAGGAGGACACCAAAAGGCGAGCCGTTATGGCCTCATTTTTGGCAAGCTCCTCCAGTTTTTTTTCACAGTTTTTTTCCCGAATTTTTTTTCCTGTTTTTTTTTATATACGTTTTGCTGACCCTCGTTCTTTAAATGACGCTATCCCGAGGAGGACACCTAAAGGCGAGCCGTAATGGCCTCATCTTTGGCAAGCTCCAGTTTTTTTCACAGTTTTTTTCCCAGAATTTTCTCCAATTTCTTTATTTCCGGTTTTTTCCATTTTTTTTACCTTCTGCTGACACTCGTTCTTTAAATGACGCTATCCTGAGGAGGATACCTAAAGGCGAGCCGTAATGGCCTCATTTTTGGCAAGCTCCTCCGGTTTTTTTCACAGTTTTTTTCCCAAATTTTTTTCCGGTTTGTTTTTTTCCAGGTTTTTTTTTATACGTTCTGCTGACCCTCATTCTTTAAATGACGCTATCCCGAGGAGGTCACCTAAAGGCGAGCCGTAATGGCCTCATTTTTAGCAGGCTCCTCCGGTTTTTTTTCACAATTTTTTCCCAGATTTTTTTCCGGTTTGTTTTTTCCGTTTTCTTCCAGTTTTTTTTTTTTTTTTTTACGTTCTGCTCACCCTCGTTCTATAAATGACGCTATCCTGAGGAGGACACCTAAAGGCTAGCCGTAATGGCCTCATCTTTGGCAAGCTCCTCCGGTTTGTTTTTTTCTGGTTTTGTTCCAGGTTTTTTTTATTTTATTTTTTTTTTTTTTACGTTCTGCTGACCCTCGTTCTTTAAATTAGACTATCCCGAGGAGGACACCTAAATGCGAGCCGTAATGGCCTAATCTGTGGCAAGCTCCTCCGGTTTTTTCACAGTTTTTTTCCCAGATTTTTTTCCGGTTTGTTTTTTTCTGGTTTTATCCAGTTTTTTTTTATTTATTTTTTTTTTACGTTCTACTGACCCTCGTTCTTTAAACGACGCTATCCCAAGGAGGAAACGTAAAGGCGAGCCGTAATGGCCTCATTTTTGGCACGCTCCTCCGGTTTTTTTTCACAGTTTTTTTCCCGGATTTTTTTTTTTTTTTACATTCTGCTAACCCTCATTCTTTAAATGACGCTATCCCGAGGAGGACACCTAAAGGCGAGCAGTAATGGCCTCATTTTTGGCAAGCTCATCCGGTTTTTTTTCACAGTTTTTTTCCCGAATTTTTTTTCCGATTTTTTTTTTTTACGTTCTGCTGACCCTCGTTCTTTAAATGACGCTATCCCGAGGAGGACACCTAAAGGCGAGCCGTAATGGCCTCATTTTTGGCAAGCTCCTCCGGTTTTTTTCACAATTTTTTCCGGATTTTTTTTCCGGTTTGTTTTTTCCGGTTTCTTCCAGTTTTTTTTTTTTTTTTTTTTACGTTCTGCTGACACTCGTTCTTTAAATGACGCTATCCTGAGGAGGACACCTAAAGGTGAGCCGTAATGGCCCCATCTTTGGCAAGCTCCTCCGGTTTTTTTCACAATTTTTTTTCCAGATTTTTTTCGGTATGTTTTTCTGGTTATGTTCCAGGTTTTTTTTTTTTTTTTTTTTTTTTTTTTTTTTTTACGTTCTGCAGACCCTCGTTCTTTAAATGACGCTATCCCAAGGAGGAAACGTAAAAGCGAGCCGTAATGGCCTCATCTTTGGGAAGCTCCTCCGGGTTTTTTTTCACAGTTTTTTCCCGGATTTTTTTCCGGGGAGGACACCTACAGGCGAGCTGTAATGGCCTCATTTTTGGCAAGCTCCTCCGGTTTTTTTTCACAGTTTTTTTCCCGGATTTTTTTTTTTTTTACGTTCTGCTGACCCTCGTTCTTTAAATTAAGCTATCTCGAGGAGGACACCTAAAGGCGAGCCGTAATGGCCTCATCTTTGGCAAGCTCCTTCGGTTTTTTTCACAGTTTTTTTCCAGATTTTTTTCCCTTTTTATTTTTTTTATTTATTTTTTTTTTTTACGTTCTGCTGACCCTCGTTCTTTAAATTACGCTATCCCGAGGAGGACACCTAAAGGCGAGCTGTAATGGCATCATTTTTTGCAAGCTCCTCCGGTTTTTTTTCACAGTTTTTTTCCCGGATATTTTTTTTATTTTTTTATTTTTTTATTTTTTTTTATTTTTTATTTTTTACATTCTGCTGACCCTCGTTCTTTAAATGACGCTATCCCGAGGAGGACACCTAAAGGCGAGCCGTAATGGCCTCCTCTTTGGCAAGCTCCTCCGATTTTTTCACAGTTTTTTTCCCAGATTTTTTTCCGGATTGTTTTTTTCCGGTTTTTTTTCCAGTTTTTTTCAAGTTTTTTTTTTTTTTACGTTCTGCTGACCCTCATTCTTTAAATGACGCTATCCCGAGGAGGACACCTAAAGGCGAGCCGTTATGGCCTCATTTTTAGCAAGCTCCTCAGGTTTTTTTCACAATTTTTTCCCGGATTGTTTTTTCCGGTTTCTTCCAGTTTTTTTTTATTTTTTTTTTACGTTCTGCTGACCCTCGTTCTTTAAATGACGCTATCCTGAGGAGGACACCTAAAGGCGAGCCGTATTGGCCTCATCTTTGGCAAGCTCCTCCGGCTTTTTTCACAGTTTTTTTCCCAGATTTTTTTTCGGTTTGTTTTTTTCTGGTTTTGTTCCAGTTTTTTTTTTTTTTTTTAACGTTCTGCTGACCCTCGTTCTTTAAATGACGCTATCCCGAGGAGGAAACGTAAAAGTGAGCCGTAATGGCCTCATCTTTAGGAAGCTCCTCCGATTTTTTTTTCACAGTTTTTTACCGGTTTCTTCCTTCTTTTTTTTTATTTTTTTTTTACGTTCTGCTGACCCTCGTTCTTTAAATGACGCTATCCTGAGGAGGACACCTAAAGGCGAGCCGTAATGGCCTCATCTTTGGCAAGCTCCTCCGGTTTTTTCACAGTTTTTTTCCCAGATTTTTTTCCGGTTTGTTTTTTTCTGGTTTTTTCCAGTTTTTTTTATTTATTTTTTTTTACGTTCTACTGACCCTCGATCTTTAAATGACGCTATCCCAAGGAGGAAACGTAAAAGTGTGCCGTATTGGCCTCATCTTTGGGAAGCTCCTCCGGTTTTTTTTCACAGTTTTTTCCCGGATTTTTTTTTTTTTTTTTTACATTCTGCTGACCCTCATTCTTTAAATGACGCTATCCCGAGGAGGACACCTAAAGGTGAGCAGTAATGGCCTCATTTTTGGCAAGCTCCTCCGGTTTTTTTCAAAAAATTTTTCCGGATTTTTTTTTCGGTTTGTTTTTTCCGGTTTCTTCCAGTTTTTTTTATTTTTTATTTACGTTCTGCTGACACTCGTTCTTTAAATGACGCTATCCTGAGGAGGACACCTAAAGGTGAGCCGTAATGGCCCCATCTTTAGCAAGCTCCTCCGGATTTTTTCACAGTTTTTTTTGCAGATTTTTTTCGATATGTTTTTCTGGTTATGTTCCAGGTTTTTTTTTTTTTTATTACGTTCTGCAGACCCTCGTTCTTTAAATGACGCTATCCCAAGGAGGAAACGTAAAAGCGAGCAGTAATGGCCTCATCTTTGGGAAGCTCCTCTGGTTTTTTTTCACAGTTTTTTCCCGGATTTTTTTCCGGGGAGGACACCTACAGGCGAGCTGTAATGGCCTCATTTTGGCAAGCTCCTCCGGTTTTTTTTCACAGTTTTTTTCCCGATTTTTTTTTTTTTTTTTTTACGTTCTGCTGACCCTCGTTCTTTAAATTACGCTATCTCGAGGAGGACACCTAAAGGCGAGCCGTAATGGCCTCATCTTTGGCAAGCTCCTTCGGTTTTTTTCACATTTTTTTTCCAGATTTTTTTCCCTTTTTATTTTTTTTTATTTTATTTTATTTTTTTACGTTCTGCTGACCCTCGTTCTTCAAATTACGCTATCCCAAGGAGGACATCTAAAAGCGAGCCGTAATGGCCTCATCTATGGCAAGCTCCTTCGGTTTTTTTCACAGTTTTTTTCCAGATTTTTTTCCCTTTTTATTTATTTTATTTTTTTTACGTTCTGCTGACCCTCGTTCTTCAAATTACGCTATCCCGAGGAGGACAACTAAAAGCGAGCTGTAATGGCATCATTTTTGGCAAGCTCCTCCGGTTTTTTTTCACAGTTTTTTTCCCGGATATTTTTTTTATTTTTTTTTATTTTTTTATTTTTTTATTTTATTTTATTTTTTTTTTAAATTTCTGCTGACCCTCGTTCTTTAAATGACGCTATCCCGAGGAGGACACCTAAAGGCGAGCCGTATGGCCTCATCTTTGGCAAGCTCCTCCGGTTTTTTCACAGTTTTTTTACAGATTTTTTTTCCGGTTTTTTTTTTTTTTTTTTTATACGTTCTGCTGACCCTCGTTCTTTAAATTACGCTATCCCGAGGAGGACACCTAAAGGCGAGCCGTAATGGCCTCATCTTTGGCAAGCTCCTTCGGTTTTTTTCACAGTTTTTTTCCAGTTGTTTTTCCTTTTTTTTTTTTTTTTTACGTTCTGCTGACCCTCGTTCTTTAAATTAGACTATCCCGAGGAGGACACCTAAATGCGAGCCGTAATGGCCTCATCTTTGGCAAGCTCCTTCGGTTTTTTTCACAGTTTTTTTCCAGATTTTTTTCCCTTTTTTTTATTTTTTTATTTTTTACGTTTTGCTGACCCTCGTTCTTTAAATTACGCTATCCCGAGGAGGACACCTAAAGGCGAGCCGTAATGGCCTCATCTTTGGCAAGCTCCTTCGGTTTTTTTCCAGATTTTTTTCCGTCTTTTTTTTCTTTTTTTCTTTTTTTTTTTACGTTCAGCTGACTCTTGTTCTTTAAATTATGCTATCCCGAGGAGGACACCTAAAGGCGAGCCGTAATGGCCTCATCTTTGGCAAGCTCCTTCGGTTTTTTTCACAGTTTTTTTCAAGATTTTTTTTCCGTTTTTTTTTTATTTTTTTTATTTTTTTTATTTTTTTTTAATTTTTTTATTTTTTTATTTATTTTTTTTTTTACGTTCTGCTGACCCTCGTTCTTTAAATTACGCTATCCCGAGGAGGACACCTAAAGGCGAGCCGTAATGGCCTCATCTTTGGCAAGCTCCTTCGGTTTTTTTCCAGATTTTTTTTCCTTTTTTTTTTTTTTTTTACGTTCTGCTGACCCTCGTTCTTTAAATTACGCTATACCGAGGAGGACACCTAAAGGCGAGCCGTAATGGCCTCATCTTTGGCAAGCTCCTTCGGTTTTTTCACAGTTTTTTTCCAGATTTTCCCCCCCCTTTTTTTTTTTTAACGTTCTGCTGACCCTCGTACTTTAAATGACGCTATCCCGAGGAGGACATCTAAAGGCGAGCCGTAATGGCCTCATCTTTGGCAAGCTCCTTCGGTTTTTTTCACAGTTTTTTTCCAGGTTTTTTTCCCTTTTTATTTTTTTTTATTTTATTTTTTTTTTTTTACGTTCTGCTGACCCTCGTTCTTTAAATTACGCTATACCGAGGAGGACACCTAAAGGCGAGCCGTAATGGCCTCATCTTTGGCAAGCTCCTTCGGTTTTTTTCACAGTTTTTTTCCAGATTTCCCCCCCCCCCCTTTTTTTTTTTAACGTTCTGCTGACCCTCGTACTTTAAATGACGCTATCCCGAGGAGGACATCTAAAGGCGAGCCGTAATGGCCTCATCTTTCGCAAGCTCCTCCGGTTTTTTTCACAGGTTTTTTTCCAGATTTTTTTTTCCGTTTTTTTTTTTTTCACGTTCTGCTGACCCTCGTTCTTTAAATTAGACTATCCGAGGAGGACACCTAAATGCGAGCCGTAATGGCCTCATCTTTGGCAAGCTCCTTCGGTTTTTTTCACAGTTTTTTTCCAGATTTTTTTCCCTTTTTTTTTTATTTTTTACGTTTTGCTGACCCTCGTTCTTTAAATTACGCTATCCCGAGGAGAACACCTAAAGGCGAGCCGTAATGGCCTCATCTTTGGCAAGCTCCTCCGGTTTTTTTCATAGGTTTTTTTCCAGATTTTTTTTCCGTTTTTTTTTTCTTTTTTTTTTTACGTTCTGCTGACCCTCGTTCTTTAAATTAGACTATCCCGAGGAGGACACCTAAATGCGAGCCGTAATGGCCTCATCTTTGGCAAGCTCCTTCGGTTTTTTTCACAGTTTTTTTCCAGATTTTTTTTCCCTTTTTTTTTTTTATCTTTTACGTTTTGCTGACCCTCGTTCTTTAAATTACTCTATTCCGAGGAGGACACCTAAAGTCGAGCCGGAATGGCCTCATCTTTGGCAAGCTCCCTCGGTTTTTTTCCAGATTTTTTTTCCGTCTTTTTTTTTTTTTTTTTTTTACGTTCAGCTGACCCTCGTTCTTTAAATTACGCTATCCCGAGGAGGACACCTAAAGGCGAGCCGTAATGGCCTCATCTTTGGCAAGCTCCTTCGGTTTTTTTCACAGTTTTTTTCCAGATTTTTTTTCCGTTTTTTTTTTTTTTTTACGTTCTGCTAACCCTCGTTCTTTAAATTACGCTATCCCGAGGAGGACACCTAAAGGCGAGCCGTAATGGCCTCATCTTTGGCAAGCTCCTTCGGTTTTTTTCACAGTTTTTTTCCAGGTTTTTTTCCCTTTTTATTTTTTTTATTTTATTTTATTTTTTTTTACGTTCTGCTGACCCTCGTTCTTCAAATTATGCTATCCCGAGGAGGACACCTAAAGGCGAGCCGTAATGGCCTCATCTTTCGCAAGCTCCTCCGGTTTTTTTCACAGGTTTTTTTCCAGATTTTTTTTTCCGTTTTTTTTTTCACGTTCTGCTGACCCTCGTTCTTTAAATTAGACTATCCCGAGGAGGACACCTAAATGCGAGCCGTAATGGCCTCATCTTTGGCAAGCTCCTTCGGTTTTTTTCACAGTTTTTTTCCAGATTTTTTTCCCTTTTTTTTTTATTTTTTACGTTTTGCTGACCCTCGTTCTTTAAATTACGCTATCCCGAGGAGAACACCTAAAGGCGAGCCGTAATGGCCTCATCTTTGGCAAGCTCCTCCGGTTTTTTTCATAGGTTTTTTTCCAGTTTTTTTTTCCGTTTTTTTTTTCTTTTTTTTTTTACGTTCTGCTGACCCTCGTTCTTTAAATTAGACTATCCCGAGGAGGACACCTAAATGCGAGCCGTAATGGCCTCATCTTTGGCAAGCTCCTTCGGTTTTTTTCACAGTTTTTTTCCAGATTTTTTTTCCCTTTTTTTTTTTTATCTTTTACGTTTTGCTGACCCTCGTTCTTTAAATTACGCTATTCCGAGGAGGACACCTAAAGGCGAGCTGTAATGGCCTCATCTTTGGCAAGCTCCTTCGGTTTTTTTCCAGATTTTTTTTCCGTCTTTTTTTTTTTTTTTTTTTTTACGTTCAGCTGACCCTCGTTCTTTAAATTACGCTATCCCGAGGAGGACACCTAAAGGCGAGCCGTAATGGCCTCATCTTTGCAAGCTCCTTCGGTTTTTTTCACAGTTTTTTTCCAGATTTTTTTTCCGTTTTTTTTTTTTTTTTTACGTTCTGCTGACCCTCGTTCTTTAAATTACGCTATCCCGAGGAGGACACCTAAAGGCGAGCCGTAATGGCCTCATCTTTGGCAAGCTCCTTCGGTTTTTTTCACAGTTTTTTTCCAGGTTTTTTTCCCTATTTATTTTTTTTTATTTTATTTTATTTTGTTTTACGTTCTGCTGACCCTCGTTCTTCAAATTATGCTATCCCGAGGAGGACACCTAAAGGCGAGCCGTAATGGCCTCATCTTTGGCAAGCTCCTCCGGTTTTTTTCACAGGTTTTTTTCCAGATTTTTTTTTCCATTTTTTTTTCACGTTCTGCTGACCCTCGTTCTTTAAATTAGACTATCCCGAGGAGGACACCTAAATGCGAGCCGTAATGGCCTCATCTTTGGCAAGCTCCTTCGGTTTTTTTCACAGTTTTTTTCCAGATTTTTTTCCCTTTTTTATTTTTTATTTTTTACATTTTGCTGACCCTCGTTCTTTAAATTACGCTATCCCGAGGAGGACACCTAAAGGCGAGCCGTAATGGCCTCATCTTTGGCAAGCTCCTCCGGTTTTTTTCATAGGTTTTTTTCCAGATTTTTTTTCCGTTTTTTTTTTCTTTTTTTTTTTACGTTCTGCTGACCCTCGTTCTTTAAATTAGACTATCCCGAGGAGGACACCTAAATGCGAGCCGTAATGGCCTCATCTTTGGCAAGCTCCTTCGGTTTTTTTCACAGTTTTTTTCCAGATTTTTTTCCCTTTTTTTTATTTTTTTATTTTTTACGTTTTGCTGACCCTCGTTCTTTAAATTACGCTATCCCGAGGAGGACACCTAAAGGCGAGCCGTAATGGCCTCATCTTTGGCAAGCTCCTTCGGTTTTTTTCCAGATTTTTTTTCCTTTTTTTTTTTTACGTTCTGCTGACCCTCGTTCTTTAAATTAGACTATCCCGAGGAGGACACCTAAATGCGAGCCGTAATGGCCTCATCTTTGGCAAGCTCCTTCGGTTTTTTTCACAGTTTTTTTCCAGATTTTTTTCCCTTTTTTTATTTTTTTTTATTTTTTACGTTTTGCTGACCCTCGTTCTTTAAATTACGCTATCCCGAGGAGGACACCTAAAGGCGAGCCGTAATGGCCTCATCTTTGGCAAGTTCCTTCGGTTTTTTTCCAGATTTTTTTTCCGTCTTTTTTTTTTTTCAGCTGACCCTCGTTCTTTAAATTACGCTCCCCCGAGGAGGACACCTAAAGGCGAGCCGTAATGGCCTCATCTTTGGCAAGCTCCTTCGGTTTTTTTCACAGTTTTTTTCCAGATTTTTTTTTTTTTTTTTTTTTTTTTTTTTTTTTTTACGTTCTGCTGACCCTCGTTCTTTAAATTACGCTATCCCGAGGAGGACACCTAAAGGCGAGCCGTAATGGCCTCATCTTTGGCAAGCTCCTTCGGTTTTTTTCCAGATTTTTTTTCCTTTTTTTTTTTTTTACGTTCTGCTGACCCTCGTTCTTTAAATTAGACTATCCCGAGGAGGACACCTAAATGCGAGCCGTAATGGCCTCATCTTTGGCAAGCTCCTTCGGTTTTTTTCACAGTTTTTTTCCAGATTTTTTCCCTTTTTTTTTTATTTTTTACGTTTTGCTGACCCTAGTTCTTTAAATTACGCTATCCCGAAGAGGACACCTAAAGGCGAGCCGTAATGGCCTCATCTTTGGCAAGCTCCTCCGGTTTTTTTCATAGGTTTTTTTCCAGATTTTTTTTCCGTTTTTTTTTTTCTTTTTTTTTTTACGTTCTGCTGACCCTCGTTCTTTAAATTAGACTATCCCGAGGAGGACACCTAAATGCGAGCCGTAATGGCCTCATCTTTGGCAAGCTCCTTCGGTTTTTTTCACAGTTTTTTTCCAGATTTTTTTCCCTTTTTTTTTTTTTTATCTTTTACGTTTTGCTGACCTTCGTTCTTTAAATTACGCTATTCCGAGGAGGACACCTAAAGGCGAGCCGTAATGGCCTCATCTTTGGCAATCTTTTTCGGTTTTTTTCCAGATTTTTTTTCCGTCTTTTTTTTTTTTTTTTTTACGTTCAGCTGACCCTCGTTCTTTAAATTACGCTATCCCGAGGAGGACACGTAAGGCGAGCCGTAATGGCCTCATCTTTGGCAAGCTCCTTCGGTTTTTTTCACAGTTTTTTTCCAGATTTTTTTTCCATTTTTTTTTTTTTTTTTTTTTACGTTCTGCTGACCCTCATTCTTTAAATTACGTTATCCCGAGGAGGACACCTAAAAGCGAGCCGTAATGGCCTCATCTTTGGCAAGCTCCTTCGGTTTTTTTCCAGATTTTTTTTCCCTTTTTTTTTTTTTTTACGTTCTGCTGACCCTCGTTCTTTAAATTAGACTATCCCGAGGAGGACACCTAAATGCGAGCCGTAATGGCCTCATCTTTGGCAAGCTCCTTCGGTTTTTTTCACAGTTTTTTTCCAGATTTTTTTCCCTTTTTTTTTTTTTATCTTTTACGTTTTGCTGACCTTCGTTCTTTAAATTACGCTATTCCGAGGAGGACACCTAAAGGCGAGCCGTAATGGCCTCATCTTTGGCAATCTTTTTCGGTTTTTTTCCAGATTTTTTTCCGTCTTTTTTTTTTTTTTTTTTACGTTCAGCTGACCCTCGTTCTTTAAATTACGCTATCCCGAGGATGACACCTAAAGGCGAGCCGTAATGGCCTCTTCTTTGGCAAGCTCCTTCGGGTTTTTTCACAGTTTTTTTCCAGATTTTTTTTTCCGTTTTTTTTTTTTTTTTTTTTTTTTTTTTTTTTTTTTTTTTTTACGTTCTGCTGACCCTCGTTCTTTAAATTACGTTATCCCGAGGAGGACACCTAAAAGCGAGCCGTAATGGCCTCATCTTTGGCAAGCTCCTTCGGTTTTTTTCCAGATTTCTTTTCCCTTTTTTTTTTTTTTTTTTACGTTCTGCTGACCCTCGTTCTTTAAATTAGACTATCCCGAGGAGGACACCTAAATGCGAGCCGTAATGGCCTCATCTTTGGCAAGCTCCTTCGGTTTTTTTCACAGTTTTTTTCCAGATTTTTTTCCCTTTTTTTTATTTTTTTTTATTTTTTACGTTTTGCTGACCCTCGTTCTTTAAATTACGCTATCCCGAGGAGGACACCTAAAAGCGAGCCGTAATGGCCTCATCTTTGGCAAGCTCCTTCGGTTTTTTTCCAGATTTTTTTTCCGTCTTTTTTTTCAGCTGACCCTCGTTCTTTAAATTACGCTATCCCAAGGAGGACACCTAAAGGCGAGCCGTAATGGCCTCATCTTTGGCAAGCTCCTTCGGTTTTTTTCACAGTTTTTTTTCCAGATTTATTTTCCATTTTTTTTTTTTTACGTTCTGCTGACCCTCGTTCTTTAAATTACGCTATCCCGAGGAGGACACCTAAAGGCGAGCCGTAATGGCCTCATCTTTGGCAAGCTCCTTCGGTTTTTTTCAAGATTTTTTTTCCTTTTTTTTTTTTTTTTATACGTTTAGCTGACCCTCGTTCTTTAAATTACGCTATCCCGAGGAGGACACCTAAAGGCGAGCCGTAATGGCCTCATCTTTGGCAAGCTCCTTCGGTTTTTTTCACAGTTTTTTTTCCAGATTTTTTTTCTGTTTTTTTTTTTTATTATTTTACGTTCTGCTGACCCTCGTTCTTTAAATTATGCTATCCCGAGGAGCACACCTAAAGGCGACCCGTAATGGCCTCATCTTTGGCAAGCTCCTTCGGTTTTTTTCACAGTTTTTTTCCATGTTTTTTTCCCTTTTTATTTTTTTTTATTTTTTTATTTTTTTTTACGTTCTGCTGACCCTCGTTCTTCAAATTATGCTATCCCGAGGAGGACACCTAAATGCGAGCCGTAATGGCCTCATCTTTGGCAAGCTCCTTCGGTTTTTTTCACAGTTTTTTTCCAGATTTTTTTCCCTTTTTTTTTATTTTTTTTTATTTTTTACGTTTTGCTGACCCTCGTTCTTTAAATTACGCTATCCCGAGGAGGACACCTAAAGGCGAGCCGTAATGGCCTCATCTTTGGCAAGCTCCTTCGGATTTTTTCCAGATTTTTTTTCCGTCCTTTTTTTTTTTTTTTTCAGCTGACCCTCGTTCTTTAAATTACGCAATCCCGAGGAGGACACCTAAAGGCGAGCCGTAATGGCCTCATCTTTGGCAAGCTCCTTCGGTTTTTTTCACAGTTTTTTTCCCTTTTTATTTTTTTATTTTTTTTTTTTTTTTTTACGTTCTGCTGACCCTCGTTCTTCAAATTATGCTATCCCGAGGAGGACACCTAAAGGCGAGCCGTAATGGCCTCATCTTTGGCAAGCTCCTCCGGTTTTTTCATAGGTTTTTTTCCAGATTTTTTTCCGTTTTTTTTTTTTTTTTTTTTTTTTTTTTTTTTTTTTTTACGTTCTGCTGACCCTCTTTCTTTAAATGACGCTATCCCTAGGAGGACACCTAAAGGCGAGCTGTAATGGCCTCATTTTTGGCAAGCTCCTCCGGTTTTTTTTTCACAGTTTTTTTTCCCAGATTTTTTTTTTTTTTTTTTTTACGTTCTGCTAACCCTCGTTCTTTAAATTAGGCTATCCCGAGGAGGACACCTAAAGGCGAGCCGTAATGGCCTCATCTTTGGCAAGCTCCTCCGGTTTTTTCACAGTTTTTTTACCGATTTTTTTCTGGTTTTTTTTATTATTATTTACGTTCTGCTGACCCTCGTTCTTTAAATGACGCTATCCCGAGGAGGACACCTAAAGGCGAGCCGTAATGGTCTCATCTTTGGCAAGCTCCTTCGGTTTTTTTCCAGATTTTTTTTCCGTTTTTTTTTTTTTTAACGTTCTGCTGACCCTCGTTCTTTAAATTACGCTATCCCGAGGAGGACACCTAAAGGCGAGCCGTAATGGCCTCATCTTTGACAAGCTCCTTCGGTTTTTTTCACAGTTTTTTTCCAGATTTTTCCCCCCTTTTTTTTTTTTTAACGTTCTGCTGACCCTCGTTCTTTAAATGATGCTATCCCGAGGAGGACACCTAAAGGCGAGCCGTAATGGCCTCATCTTTGGCAAGCTCCTCCGGTTTTTTTCACAGGTTTTTTTCCAGAATTTTTTTCCGGTTTTTTTTTTTTTTTAACGTTCTGCTGACCCTCGTTCTTTAAATGACGCTATCCCGAGGAGGACACCTAAAGGCGAGCTGTAATGGCCTCATTTTTGGCAAGCTCCTCCGGTTTTTTTTCACAGTTTTTTTCCTGGATTTTTTTTTTCTTTTTTTTTTTTTTACGTTCTGCTGACCCTCGTTCTTTAAATTACGCTATCTCGAGGAGGACACCTAAAGGCGAGCCATAATGGCCTCATCTTTGACAAGCTCCTTCGGTTTTTTTCACAGTTTTTTTCCAGATTTTTTCCCCTTTTTTTTTTTAACGTTCTGCTGACCCTCGTTCTTTAAATGACGCTATCCCGAGGAGGACACCTAAAGGCGAGCCGTAATGGCCTCATCTTTGGCAAGCTCCACCGGTTTTTTCACAGGTTTTTTTCCAGAATTTTTTTCCGGTTTTTTTTTTTAACGTTCTGCTGACCCTGGTTCTTTAAATGACGCTATCCCGAGGAGGACACCTAAAGGCGAGCTGTAATGGCCTCATTTTTCGCAAGCTCCTCCGGTTTTTTTTCACAGTTTTTTTCCTGGATTTTTTTTTCTTTTTTTTTTTTTTACGTTCTGCTGACCCTCGTTCTTTAAATTACGCTATCTCGAGGAGGACACCTAAAGGCGAGCCGTAATGGCCTCATCTTTGGCAAGCTCCTCCGGTTTTTTCACAGTTCTTTTACCGATTTTTTTTTCCGGTTTTTTTTTTTTTTAACGTTCTGCTGACCCTCGTTCTTTAAATGACGCTATCCCGAGGAGGACACCTAAAGGCGAGCTGTAATGGCATCATTTTTGGCAAGCTCCTCCGGTTTTTTTCACAGTTTTTTTCCCGGATATTTTTTTTTATTTTTTATTTTTTTTACATTCTGCTGACCCTCGTTCTTTAAATGACGCTATCCCGAGGAGGACACCTAAAGGCGAGCCGTATGGCCTCGTCTTTGGCAAGCTCATTATTCCTTTATCCTTGGCTACTACTTTGTTCATAAGCTTTATTTGAGTGTCATGTGTAGCAAGTTCATTTTCTTTTCTTTATACTTGACACATTATTCACCATAGACACTTGGCTCACATTCCTTCTTAAAACATTGATGCCCAGCACCTCTTTGGGCTACTAAATGCCTTGTAGTTAGGTTGCTCTTGATAGTGGACTTTCAGCTGATGATCCCGGGTTAGTTAACCCAAGTCACCAAGTGTTGATGCACTCCTAAGAGCTTACTAATCCAAGCAGATCCTAGTACAAAGACATCACAGGCATATATTTTAAAGTTCAAGCTATTGGTGTCCAGCTTTGTTTCTTTTTGTTTTCTTTTGTTTTGCCACTTTTTGGCTATCTTTGTTCTTTCCTTCTTTTTGTTTTTCTTTCTAACCAAGGAATTTAATTCAATTGAGATTCATAGACAGTAGGCCACTCTTTACTTAGAAGGAGATATCCTAGCTCTTTATTCACTAAAAGTGAGCTATTATACAATCACACACATACCACCACTTACTTTTAATCTTTTGCTTGCCTCAAAATTGTTTAATTCCTCAATCCTTCTTTTCAAAGAACTTTCATGTGATGCATTCTTGAAAATTGAGTGCAAACAAGTTTTGAAGATAAGAATGTTGTGAATGATCAAGCATCTTGCTTATTGAGTCATAAAGAAAGACTTATGCTATGCAGGGAGGGGTAATAAAAAAAAGAAACTATGCTATGCAGATAGGCAGGGCAGATCAGAATACAATCCAACTTTCAATTACAGCAATATTTGATGTAAAACAATGACTTAACAATACAACCTGTTGGAGTTCACTTGCTTTCCTTCTTCTCATCATCATCATTGCTGGCCTTTAGGTTCATCTTTTGTTTCTTTGGTTGATGATGCTTAGTCCTTCCAACAGCTTGTATGGACCTCTGCAATGATATTGAAAGTTGCTTGTTCCCCAAGCACTTGGAAACAATGGTTAATCTGCATGATTTATTTGTGGGCTTTTTGAACTTACTTTGGTGTGGGAACACCAAACTTAGTACCTTGCCAATGGTTAACCATTTGTGATAATTTCTCTTTTTCAAAAGTGATAGAACTGAAAACTAAGAAAAACAGTAAAATGGCTAACTAGTTCATCCAGTATGCTTGAAGCCTTCATTATGCAGAAAGCGAGAATGTGTGTTTTAATGGGGTTTTGGTGAAACACCAAACTTAGGATCCTGCATTCTCCTTTAGATTGTTTTGGTGTGCAACACCAAACTTAGCTTCTTGCAATATAGATAAAACTAATTAACCTTTTTATTGAAATAGATATGAAAAGATAGTTACCTCTGGTTGGGTTGCCTCCCAACAAGCGCTTTTTTATTGTCACTAGCTTGACATCCTTCATCCTCTGATCATGGAAGTTGAGGTCTCTGTTGCCTTTGGTTTCCTCCTCTCACCGTAGGCTTCTCCTTGTTTTCCATAACTGCCTTCCCTTTCAACTCAGCAGCTTTTTCATTGTTCTTCAAGTCATCTTCAGTGGCTCTTAGGGATATATTTCCCTCTCTCTCACCCAGTTTAGCAGGGTTTTGAATCATTTGTTCCATGTACTTTTCAATTCTCTTGAGATATGCCTCTTGGTTTTTTCTTATGTCCTCCTGCTCTATTAATGTCATTTCTTGAATTTTCATAAACCTTTCCATCATCATTTCTAGAACATAGAGTTTTTGGAAGTTTAGGATTGGTTGTGACTGTGTTAATTGTGGTGATTGATGTAAGTCATTTTGGGCAGGTGGTGGGTAGGATAGGGTTGGAGGTGTGTATATTGGGGTGGTGTGTAGTGATTTTTGTTGGTATGGTGGTGTTTTTGCAGGTTTGGGAAGTTGGGGTTATTATAGTTGAGGTCCCTTTGTTCCTGATGCTGAAATTCCCTCATTCTTAAATAAGAATGTGGTTTCCATGGTGGAAATTGTGCATTTAATGTGGCAGAATGTAGAGAATCAATTTGTCTAGCTATTGATTCCAATTGCTGTTGAGTTTGCTGGTGTAGCTGCTTGTTTTGATCCATGATTGCTCTCACCCCTTCAAGATTCATTGCTTCCTTTTCTGAAATTGCATTCTGTGGCGTCTCAAATGAGTGTTGGTTATTGGCTCTTTTGTTACTGAACTCTGCAGTTCCTTGGGTGGTTGCTGTTGCCTTGAGTAGGCCATCTGAGAAGTAATCTACTGCTTTTCTTGTTTCGGAGGTTAATCCTTCATAGAACGCTCGAAAATCCACCTTGTCATTTGCTTTCTTGTATCTCTCCCATGCTTTGAACAGTGGTTCTTCCTTTTTTTGTATGAATGGATGCACTCCTTCTTTCATCTTGATGTGTTGTTGGGGTAAGGAGAATTTGGCTAGAAACTTGGCAACCAATTCATCCCAACTAGTTATACTTCCTTGGGGAAAGGTTTCAAGCCATTGTGCAGCTTCATCCTTCAGTGAGAAGGGAAATAGCAAGAGCTTAATGGTATCATGGTCTACACCATTGATATTGACAGCCCCACAAGTTTTCAGAAAAATGGATAGGTGCTGTTTAGAGTCTTCCAAGGGATTTCCACCATAGGAACAATTTTTCTCTATTAGTGTAATGAGTTGTGGCTTCATGATGTGATGTTCTTCTTTCTCAGAAATTCCTTCTTCCCTGTGACATATAAATCAACACCGGAACACACAGTGATTCTCTTGAAAATTAAGTGTAGTCAGTTGAGACAAAACGTCAAACAGTTAGTGGGTTAGTCAAAAATTAAAGAAAAAGTGCTTGATCTAGATCACCACCTCACTTAATCATTGTCAATCTAATCAATCCCCGGCAACGGCGCCAAAAACTTGATGAGATATTTTGGAGGAAAAATAAATCTCTCCCAAAACACCCAAAACTAACCGGCAAGTGCACCGGGTCGTATCAAGTAATAAAAACTCACGGGAGTGAGGTCGATCCCACAGGGATTGAAGGATTGAGCAATTTTAGTTTAGTGGTTGATTTAGTCAAGCGAATCAAGATTTGGTTGGGTGATTTGTGACTTGCAGAATGTAATTTGCATTGAAGTAAAGAGAACAAGAAATAAATTGCTGAAACTTAAAGAACAAGAAATTAAATGGCAGAAACTTAAAGTGCAAGAAATGTAAATTGTGGAATCTTAAAGTGCAAGGAATATAAATTGCTTGAAATGTAAAGGGAATTGGGGAATGGATTTGCAGAATTTAAACAAGGAAAAACTAAATTGCATCAAACAGAAGAGGGAAAGGGAATTGGGATTGAACCGGATCTTGAAGCAGTAAAGTAAATGAACAGAAAAAGCAATAAACAGGGAATTTAAATGAGAAATTCAGATCTCAGGACCCAGAGACTAGAAAACCAAGTCTAGATCTCAATGCCTTCCTAGATCCAACAAGAACAATAGCAAGGAAATTGTAAATTGCAAAGAAAAGAGATCAAGAACAATGAACCGGAAATGGAATTCAATTAACAGAGAGATCCAAGATTGAGATTGAAACAGAATTTCTTCAATTCTCCAATCCAAGATCCAAGACAAATGTAAAATGAAATTGAAAGCAATGAAAACAAGAAATTAAAGTTCACTCAAGTTCAAAAGCTCTCCGAAAACTATTTTGAAAATTCTAAAAGGAAAGCTCCCTGAATAACTTGAATTCTATCCTATTTATACACTTTCAAAAATGATCTTCAAGCCTTGAGTTGGGCCTTTGCTCTTGGTGGAATTGGGTTGAAAGAGGCCTTGGTTGATTGCTCTTGAAGTTTGAAGAAGAACCAAAGTGAACCAATTGAACCGGTTTTGAGGTTAGCCAAAGTTGGACCAAAAGTTTGAGCCCTAACTTTGGCTCCAACTTTTCATAGCAGCAAGCAAAATTCTTCTGGTATGGACGTTGGTGCCAACGTTAGGGGTCTAACTTTGACCCTAACGTTGGCCTTGTTTAGTGCTAGTGGCGCCAACGTTAGCCTCCAAGTTAGGGGGCTAACGTTGGCGCAAACATTGGCCCTTCTCCCTTTGTAATTCATGTGCCAACGTTAGCCTCCAAGTTAGGGGGCTAACGTTGGCGCAAACGTTGGTGCCCAGGGGAGATCTTCTCAAGTTCCAACGTTAGCCTCCAAGTTAGGGGGCTAACGTTGGGGCTAACGTTGGCCCTTCTCCCTTTGTAATTCATGTTCCAACGTTAGCCTCCAAGTTAGGGGGCTAACGTTAGTGCAAACGTTGGATAGCCAGGGAGGAATTCATGTGCCAACGTTAGCCTCCAAGTTAGGGGGCTAACGTTGGCGCAAACGTGGGATGGTCCAGGGAAGAAAAATCAAGTTCCAACGTTAGCCTCCAAGTTAGGGGGCTAACGTTGGGGCTAACTTCATGCTTCCTGGTTCAATTTTACTTATTCCATTGTCCTCTCTTCACTTCTAGCCATTCCTCTTTGCTTCAATCTTTCTCCAAGCTTTCTTCACCTATCATTAATGAACCAAACTCATCAAAGCTATGCTCAAAATCATGAGATCTTCATTCTTTCATAATATGCAACAAATATAGCACAAAACCTCATGAAATGGCATGAATTCATATATGGTTGGTTCAATCAAGGGAAACATGAAAATCTACTCAATTAGCTTGCTTGTAGCTCAAGAAAGTGCATAATTCTAATGAAAACAAAAGAAAAGGACTAGTTAAAATAGGCTAGGATGACTTGTCATCACAACACCAAACTTAAAGCTTGCTTGTCCCCAAGCAAGAAATGCATTATTGAGAAGAAAGAATGAAATGGAAGAGGAAGTTCATGCTAGCAGAGTATTATTGATAGTTCATGGGGTTTTGTGTGGATATGCAAATACTCACTTCTTATTGACTCCTAGGACTAGAAAGTCTCTTTCAAGCTTCAAGTGACATACTGCTATGACCTCTCATTATTCCTTTATCCTTGGCTACTACTTTGTTCATAAGCTTTATTTGAGTGTCATGTGTAGCAAGTTCATTTTCTTTTCTTTATACTTGACACATTATTCACCATAGACACTTGGCTCACATTCCTTCTTAAAACATTGATGCCCAGCACCTCTTTGGGCTACTAAATGCCTTGTAGTTAGGTTGCTCTTGAT
This sequence comes from Arachis hypogaea, assembly GCF_003086295.3. Lineage (NCBI taxonomy): Eukaryota > Viridiplantae > Streptophyta > Magnoliopsida > Fabales > Fabaceae > Arachis > Arachis hypogaea. Next base: position 77,457,270 of record NC_092046.1, on the reverse strand, counting down.
AGTGGACTTTCAGCTGATGATCCCGGGTTAGTTAACCCAAGTCACCAAGTGTTGATGCACTCCTAAGAGCTTACTAATCCAAGCAGATCCTAGTACAAAGACATCACAGGCATATATTTTAAAGTTCAAGCTATTGGTGTCCAGCTTTGTTTCTTTTTGTTTTCTTTTGTTTTGCCACTTTTTGGCTATCTTTGTTCTTTCCTTCTTTTTGTTTTTCTTTCTAACCAAGGAATTTAATTCAATTGAGATTCATAGACAGTAGGCCACTCTTTACTTAGAAGGAGATATCCTAGCTCTTTATTCACTAAAAGTGAGCTATTATACAATCACACACATACCACCACTTACTTTTAATCTTTTGCTTGCCTCAAAATTGTTTAATTCCTCAATCCTTCTTTTCAAAGAACTTTCATGTGATGCATTCTTGAAAATTGAGTGCAAACAAGTTTTGAAGATAAGAATGTTGTGAATGATCAAGCATCTTGCTTATTGAGTCATAAAGAAAGACTTATGCTATGCAGGGAGGGGTAATAAAAAAAAGAAACTATGCTATGCAGATAGGCAGGGCAGATCAGAATACAATCCAACTTTCAATTACAGCAATATTTGATGTAAAACAATGACTTAACAATACAACCTGTTGGAGTTCACTTGCTTTCCTTCTTCTCATCATCATCATTGCTGGCCTTTAGGTTCATCTTTTGTTTCTTTGGTTGATGATGCTTAGTACTTCCAACAGCTTGTATGGACCTCTGCAATGATATTGAAAGTTGCTTGTTCCCCAAGCACTTGGAAACAATGGTTAATCTGCATGATTTATTTGTGGGCTTTTTGAACTTACTTTGGTGTGGGAACACCAAACTTAGTACCTTGCCAATGGTTAACCATTTGTGATAATTTCTCTTTTTTAAAAGTGATAGAACTGAAAACTAAGAAAAACAGTAAAATGGCTAACTAGTTCATCCAGTATGCTTGAAGCCTTCATTATGCAGAAAGCGAGAATGTGTGTTTTAATGGGGTTTTGGTGAAACACCAAACTTAGGATCCTGCATTCTCCTTTAGATTGTTTTGGTGTGCAACACCAAACTTAGCTTCTTGCAATATAGATAAAACTAATTAACCTTTTTATTGAAATAGATATGAAAAGATAGTTACCTCTGGTTGGGTTGCCTCCCAACAAGCGCTTTTTTATTGTCACTAGCTTGACATCCTTCATCCTCTGATCATGGAAGTTGAGGTCTCTGTTGCCTTTGGTTTCCTCCTCTCACCGTAGGCTTCTCCTTGTTTTCCATAACTGCCTTCCCTTTCAACTCAGCAGCTTTTTCATTGTTCTTCAAGTCATCTTCAGTGGCTCTTAGGGATATATTTCCCTCTCTCTCACCCAGTTTAGCAGGGTTTTGAATCATTTGTTCCATGTACTTTTCAATTCTCTTGAGATATGCCTCTTGGTTTTTTCTTATGTCCTCCTGCTCTATTAATGTCATTTCTTGAATTTTCATAAACCTTTCCATCATCATTTCTAGAACATAGAGTTTTTGGAAGTTTAGGATTGGTTGTGACTGTGTTAATTGTGGTGATTGATGTAAGTCATTTTGGGCAGGTGGTGGGGTAGGATAGGGTTGGAGGTGTGTATATTGGGGTGGTGTGTAGTGATTTTTGTTGGTATGGTGGTGTTTTTGCAGGTTTGGGAAGTTGGGGTTATTATAGTTGAGGTCCCTTTGTTCCTGATGCTGAAATTCCCTCATTCTTAAATAAGAATGTGGTTTCCATGGTGGAAATTGTGCATTCAATGTGGCAGAATATAGAGAATCAATTTGTCTAGCTATTGATTCCAATTGCTGTTGAGTTTGCTGGTGTAGCTGCTTGTTTTGATCCATGATTGCTCTCACCCCTTCAAGATTCATTGCTTCCTTTTCTGAAATTGCATTCTGTGGCGTCTCAAATGAGTGTTGGTTATTGGCTCTTTTGTTACTGAACTCTGCAGTTCCTTGGGTGGTTGCTGTTGCCTTGAGTAGGCCATCTGAGAAGTAATCTACTGCTTTTCTTGTTTCGGAGGTTAATCCTTCATAGAACGCTCGAAAATCCACCTTGTCATTTGCTTTCTTGTATCTCTCCCATGCTTTGAATAGTGGTTCTTCCTTTTTTTGTATGAATGGATGCACTCCTTCTTTCATCTTGATGTGTTGTTGGGGTGAGGAGAATTTGGCTAGAAACTTGGCAACCAATTCATCCCAACTAGTTATACTTCCTTGGGGAAAGGTTTCAAGCCATTGTGCAGCTTCATCCTTCAGTGAGAAGGGAAATAGCAAGAGCTTAATGGTATCATGGTCTACACCATTGATATTGACAGCCCCACAAGTTTTCAGAAAAATGGATAGGTGCTGTTTAGAGTCTTCCAAGGGATTTCCACCATAGGAACAATTTTTCTCTATTAGTGTAATGAGTTGTGGCTTCATGATGTGATGTTCTTCTTTCTCAGAAATTCCTTCTTCCCTGTGACATATAAATCAACACCGGAACACACAGTGATTCTCTTGAAAATTAAGTGTAGTCAGTTGAGACAAAACGTCAAACAGTTAGTGGGTTAGTCAAAAATTAAAGAAAAAGTGCTTGATCTAGATCACCACCTCACTTAATCATTGTCAATCTAATCAATCCCCGGCAACGGCGCCAAAAACTTGATGAGATATTTTGGAGGAAAAATAAATCTCTCCCAAAACACCCAAAACTAACCGGCAAGTGCACCGGGTCGTATCAAGTAATAAAAACTCACGGGAGTGAGGTCGATCCCACAGGGATTGAAGGATTGAGCAATTTTAGTTTAGTGGTTGATTTAGTCAAGCGAATCAAGATTTGGTTGGGTGATTTGTGACTTGCAGAATGTAATTTGCATTGAAGTAAAGAGAACAAGAAATAAATTGCTGAAACTTAAAGAACAAGAAATTAAATGGCAGAAACTTAAAGTGCAAGAAATGTAAATTGCGGAATCTTAAAGTGCAAGGAATATAAATTGCTTGAAATGTAAAGGGAATTGGGGAATGGATTTGCAGAATTTAAACAAGGAAAAACTAAATTGCATCAAACAGAAGAGGGAAAGGGAATTGGGATTGAACCGGATCTTGAAGCAGTAAAGTAAATGAACAGAAAAAGCAATAAACAGGGAATTTAAATGAGAAATTCAGATCTCAGGACCCAGAGACTAGAAAACCAAGTCTAGATCTCAATGCCTTCCTAGATCCAACAAGAACAATAGCAAGGAAATTGTAAATTGCAAAGAAAAGAGATCAAGAACAATGAACCGGAAATGGAATTCAATTAACAGAGAGATCCAAGATTGAGATTGAAACAGAATTTCTTCAATTCTCCAATCCAAGATCCAAGACAAATGTAAAATGAAATTGAAAGCAATGAAAACAAGAAATTAAAGTTCACTCAAGTTCAAAAGCTCTCCGAAAACTATTTTGAAAATTCTAAAAGGAAAGCTCCCTGAATAACTTGAATTCTATCCTATTTATACACTTTCAAAAATGATCTTCAAGCCTTGAGTTGGGCCTTTGCTCTTGGTGGAATTGGGTTGAAAGAGGCCTTGGTTGATTGCTCTTGAAGTTTGAAGAAGAACCAAAGTGAACCAATTGAACCGGTTTTGAGGTTAGCCAAAGTTGGACCAAAAGTTTGAGCCCTAACTTTGGCTCCAACTTTTCATAGCAGCAAGCAAAATTCTTCTGGTATGGACGTTGGTGCCAACGTTAGGGGTCTAACTTTGACCCTAACGTTGGCCTTGTTTAGTGCTAGTGGCGCCAACGTTAGCCTCCAAGTTAGGGGGCTAACGTTGGCGCAAACGTTGGCCCTTCTCCCTTTGTAATTCATGTGCCAACGTTAGCCTCCAAGTTAGGGGGCTAACGTTGGCGCAAACGTTGGTGCCCAGGGGAGATCTTCTCAAGTTCCAACGTTAGCCTCCAAGTTAGGGGGCTAACGTTGGGGCTAACGTTGGCCCTTCTCCCTTTGTAATTCATGTGCCAACGTTAGCCTCCAAGTTAGGGGGCTAACGTTGGTGCAAACGTTGGATAGCCAGGGAGGAATTCATGTGCCAACGTTAGCCTCCAAGTTAGGGGGCTAACGTTGGCGCAAACGTGGGATGGTCCAGGGAAGAAAAATCAAGTTCCAACGTTATCCTCCAAGTTAGGGGGCTAACGTTGGGGCTAACTTCATGCTTCCTGGTTCAATTTCACTTATTCCATTGTCCTCTCTTCACTTCTAGCCATTCCTCTTTGCTTCAATCTTTCTCCAAGCTTTCTTCACCTATCATTAATGAACCAAACTCATCAAAGCTATGCTCAAAATCATGAGATCTTCATTCTTTCATAATATGCAACAAATATAGCACAAAACCTCATGAAATGGCATGAATTCATATATGGTTGGTTCAATCAAGGGAAACATGAAAATCTACTCAATTAGCTTGCTTGTAGCTCAAGAAAGTGCATAATTCTAATGAAAACAAAAGAAAAAGACTAGTTAAAATAGGCTAGGATGACTTGTCATCACAACACCAAACTTAAAGCTTGCTTGTCCCCAAGCAAGAAATGCATTATTGAGAAGAAAGAATGAAATGGAAGAGGAAGTTCATGCTAGCAGAGTATTATTGATAGTTCATGGGGTTTTGTGTGGATATGCAAATACTCACTTCTTATTGACTCATAGGACTAGAAAGTCTCTTTCAAGCTTCAAGTGACATACTGCTATGACCTCTCATTATTCCTTTATCCTTGGCTACTACTTTGTTCATAAGCTTTATTTGAGTGTCATGTGTAGCAAGTTCATTTTCTTTTCTTTATACTTGACACATTATTCACCATAGACACTTGGCTCACATTCCTTCTTAAAACATTGATGCCCAGCACCTCTTTGGGCTACTAAATGCCTTGTAGTTAGGTTGCTCTTGATAGTGGACTTTCAGCTGATGATCCCGGGTTAGTTAACCCAAGTCACCAAGTGTTGATGCACTCCTAAGAGCTTACTAATCCAAGCAGATCCTAGTACAAAGACATCACAGGCATATATTTTTTTATTTTTTACGTTTTGCTGACCCTCGTTCTTTAAATTACGCTATCCCGAGGAGGACACCTAAAGGCGAGCCGTAATGGCCTCATCTTTGGCAAGCTCCTTCGGTTTTTTTACAGATTTTTTTTCCGTCTTTTTTTTTTTTTTTTTTTTTTTTTACGTTCAGCTGACCTTCGTTCTTTAAATTACGCTACCCCGAGGAGGACACCTAAAGGCGAGCCGTAATGGCCTCATCTTTGGCAAGCTCCTTCGGTTTTTTTCACAGTTTTTTTCCAGATTTTTTTTCGGTTTTTTTTTTTTTTTACGTTCTGCTGACCCTCGTTCTTTAAATTACGCTATCCCGAGGAGGACACCTAAAGGCGAGCCGTAATGGCCTCATCTTTGGCAAGCTCCTTCGATTTTTTTCCAGATCTTTTTTTTTTTTTCTGTTCTGCTGACCCTCGTTCTTTAAATTACGCTATACCGAGGAGGACACCTAAAGGCGAGCCGTAATGGCCTCATCTTTCGCAAGCTCCTTCGGTTTTTTTCACAGTTTTTTTCCAGGTTTTTTTCCCTTTTTATTTTTTTTTATTTTATTTTTTTTTTTACGTTCTGCTGACCCTCGTTCTTCAAATTATGCTATCCCGAGGAGGACACTTAAAGGCGAGCCGTAATGGCCTCATCTTTGGCAAGCTCCTCCGGTTTTTTTCACAGGTTTTTTTCCAGATTTTTTTCCGTTTTTTTTTTTTTTTTTTTTTTTTATATATATTCTGCTGACGCTCGTTCTTTAAATTAGACTATCCCGAGGAGGACACCTAAATGCGAGCCGTAATGGCCTCATCTTTGGCAAGCTCTTTCGGTTTTTTTCACAGTTTTTTTCCAGATTTTTTTCCCTTTTTTTTTTTTTTTTTTTTTTTTTACGTTTTGCTGACCCTCGTTCTTTAAATGACGCTATCCCGAGGAGGACACCTAAAGGCGAGCCGTAATGGCCTCATCTTTGGCAAGCTCCTCCGGTTTTTTTCACAGGTTTTTTTCCAGATTTTTTTCCGTTTTTTTTTTTTTTTACGTTCTGCTGACCCTCGTTCTTTAAATTAGACTATCCCGAGGAGGACACCTAAATGCGAGCCGTAATGGCCTCATCTTTGGCAAGCTCTTTCGGTTTTTTTCACAGTTTTTTTCCAGATTTTTTCCCTTTTTTTTTTTATTTTTTACGTTTTGCTGACCCTCGTTCTTTAAATTACGCTATCCCGAGGAGGACACCTAAAGGCGAGCTGTAATGGCCTCATTTTTGGCAAGCTCCTCCGGTTTTTTTTTCACAGTTTTTTTTCCCAGATTTTTTTTTTTTTTTAACGTTCTGCTGACCCTCGTTCTTTAAATGACGCTATCCCTAGGAGGACACCTAAAGGCGAGCTGTAATGGCCTCATTTTTGGCAAGCTCCTCCGGTTTTTTTTCACAGTTTTTTTTCCCAGATTTTTTTTTTTTTTTTTACGTTCTGCTGACTCTCGTTCTTTAAATTAGGCTATCCCGAGGAGGACACCTAAAGGCGAGCCGTAATGGCCTCATCTTTGGCAAGCTCCTCCGGTTTTTTCACAGTTTTTTTACCGATTTTTTTTTCCGGTTTTTTTTTTTTTTATATTTACGTTCTGCTGACCCTCGTTATTTAAATGACGCTATCCCGAGGAGGACACCTAAAGGCGAGCCGTAATGGCCTCATCTTTGGCAAGCTCCTTCGGTTTTTTTCCAGATTTTTTTTCCGTTTTTTTTTTTTTAACGTTCTGCTTACCCTCGTTCTTTAAATTACGCTATCCCGAGGAGGACACCTAAAGGCGAGCCGTAATGGCCTCATCTTTGACAAGCTCCTTCGGTTTTTTTCACAGTTTTTTTCCAGATTTTTTCCCCTTTTTTTTTTTTAACGTTCTGCTGACCCTCGTTCTTTAAATGACGCTATCCCGAGGAGGACACCTAAAGGCGAGCTGTAATGGCCTCATTTTTGGCAAGCTCCTCCGGTTTTTTTTCACAGTTTTTTTCCGGATTTTTTTTTTTTTTTTTTTTTACGTTCTGCTGACCCTCGTTCTTTAAATTACGCTATCTCGAGGAGGACACCTAAAGGCGAGCCGTAATGGCCTCATCTTTGGCAAGCTCCTTCGGTTTTTTTCACAGTTTTTTTCCAGATTCTTTTCCCTTTTTTTTTTTTTTTTTTTTTTTTTTTTTTTTTTTACATTCTCTGACCCTCGTTCTTTAAATGACGCTATCCCGAGTAGGACACCTAAAGGCGAGCCGTATGGCCTCATCTTTGGCAAGCTCCTCCGGTGTTTCACAGTTTTTTTACAGATTTATTTTCGGTTTTTTTTTTTTTTTTTTTTAACGTTCTGCTGACCCTCGTTCTTTAAATTACGCTATCCCGAGGAGGACACCTAAAGGCGAGCCATAATGGCCTCATCTTTGGCAAGCTCCTTCGGTTTTTTTCACAGTTTTTTTCCAGATTTTTGTTCCCTTTTTTTTTTTTTCCGCTGACCCTCGTTCTTTAAATTACGCTATCCCGAGGAGGACACCTAAAGGCGAGCCGTAATGGCCTCATCTTTGGCAAGCTCCTCGGTTTTTTTCACAGTTTTTTTCCAGATTTTTCCCCTTTTTTTTTTTTTTTTTTTTACGTTCTGCTGACCCTCGTTTTTTAAATTACGCTATCCCGAGGAGGACACCTAAAGGCGAGCCGTAATGGCCTCATCTTTGGCAAGCTCCTCCGGTTTTTTCACAGTTTTTTTACCGATTTTTTTTTCCGGTTTTTTTTTTTTTTTTTTTTTTTACGTTCTGCTGACCCTCGTTCTTTAAATGACGCTATCCCGAGAAGGACACCTAAAGGCGAGCTGTAATGGCCTCATTTTGGCAAGCT